>NW_010432198.1:0-33516 GCF_000710305.1 Buceros rhinoceros silvestris | reverse complement strand
CCTCCCCCCCCCCCCCCCCCCCCAGTTTACTTAAGAAGTTTGGCCTCTAGCATAATTCTCATAAGAGACTTTGAATTCTGATCCGTAAGTCCCACTGGATTCACGGATAAGTTTTTGTTAGATTTCCCATCAAGAAATTTCAGGTCAGTTATGTTTTGTCTTGAAAGTCATTTGAGTCACTCCTAGTAAAATCAGTATTATGGCATTCCTATGTTTAGACCAACGTCGCACAGAGAAAGCTAAATTCAAAATGGTTGGTTCGTGGAACCAACATTTTAACTTTTTTTTTTTTTTGAAGGGAATACAATTAAAACTTTAAATTTTCATTAGTCCAAATACTTAGTTTTGGTAAAGTTAGAACCCTTTACTTCAACTTCATTCCTTTGTTTTTAGTTACAGTCTAATACATGAAAGTGTTTTGACTTTTGTATCACATTACAATATAAAATACAATAAATGTGAAAACAATTGCACAGCCTGTCTGTATTAAATAATTTGATTTCAATGCATAGTCAATGCATGGAGGTGGGGGGGGGTGTCACATCTCCTCATATTTCCCTTCTCACAGAGCTCTGACAGAGGTAGGTTCCCAGAGTTTGTGCCATGGGGCCTCAAAACCACCAAAATGCTCTTGGAAAGGGGCAGGGGAAACATTTATTTTAAATTGAATACCTGTTTAGTGTTCTTAAAAATCTCATTTTAGATAATTTGGGCACAACTCATGTCTTACATGTTGTGACAGCAGGCGGTTTTAAAGTCGTTACTACTTTTTAACAGTTTAATCCTGAAGTTCAAGTATTCTGAAATAGAAGTTTGCAATGTGCTAGCTGCAACCCCTCTAGAAAGTATGCTTTAAAAATACACATTTATACTGCTTTAGTTACAAAGTCACAGAGTTTTGACTTAGGGAGAGAAAGCACCCTCCTCCTTATCTGCTTGAGGAAATGAGTGGTTTGGTCCCTGTGAAGCAGATCTTGAGAAAGTGCCAGGTGCAATAAACAAAGGGTTTCCAATTCCCCGTTAGCTCCAAAGCTTACTGAGGCTTTGTCCTGCTCCTTGCTACTGTGACTTCACTGGCTGGAAGGAAAACTTGGCAGTGATGCTTCTTTTATGCATGCTAAAAATTGACTGACCACAGTGGTGGAACAGACATTTTCATCCAGCTTTGAAAAACCATCATGAAACTCTGCAAGACACTTTAGAAAACATACTGGCAAAATAATGGTTGATTATAACGGGGAAAAAACCCAGTATAATTTCTATTCTACACAAAAAAATCCTGGCCTTCACCACGTTGGTAATTTCACCTCACTGTATTACTCCCAGCTGCCGTGAAGCAATACATCATGCTAACGGACTGGTTTGCAATGCGGTTGCGTATTAAGCTTAAAGCATTTTTTATGTCAACCTAGAGAATGATTTGGTATTTTTTCCATTACTTAGTGTAATACCAAATTATACAAAAGTTTGATGGGCACTGTTAATCCTTGCAACAAAAAAGCATAAATATACTGTCTTGGCACCACACATTGTTTTGGTACAATAGTGAGTCTTATCTTTCTCTAGCACTACTATGAACTTTTATCAAACTTCTTAATACCTCCTGGAATATTAAACGTACAAAGTTCAGATCAAAAAGGTTTTTAAATGACAACACTGGATATTGAGTTTGTGGCGCCCATTTTCCTCCCCCTCCCTGCTGCTCTACATGAGTCAGAGCAAGGGAGAATTCCCACGTCCAGCGAACAGTGCCCATTCTGTTATATCTTCTATTCAGGCCCCAGAATAAAAATACAAATGGATCCACTTCTCACAAGGGGTCAACTGCAGTAACTGTATCTTTATTAAAGGAGGTTACACAGGTTGGAAGGTCCACATTCTGTCTGATACGCACACTAAGAACTTCTCTGTGGGTAAATGGTATTACTCACAGAAACTATACAAGATTTATTTCAGCACAGCTTGCTCAATCAAAGCTGTAGGCTGAGTGTGTCCCACGTGCTGATTGCAAGCCAAAGCCCTGATATATGAAGCAGGTGACTTTCAGAACCAATAAAGTTCTAAACCTGTGAAATAATACTTGTTCCCCATTTCAGAGAAAAAGACATAGATACCAAATGGCTAAGTGTTGTGTCTAAGACACACAGGAAGACTGTGGCAAAACTGAAAACACAAAAATTATGCTTCCTCCCCCAAAGGATTTTTTTATCCTATTCATTACCACAATAGAGGTGCTTATCTGCCTTAAAATTACTTTCCTGCTACTATAATTCCACGATCACTACTCCTGCTACAGTTCACCTGTGAACCATGACAAACTGTGAGGACACCAGGAGAGAAGGCATGAGTAGAAGTCAAATTGTCAGCCTCTGTGACTGAAAACTCATTATAAACGTGCAGTTTACACAGCTGTTAAATGGCCAACTAAATAGCAAAATGTAGCAACACCAGCTGAAAGTGTCCTGCCTCTTTGACCCCTGAGTGGCTGCTCATTTTCACTACTTCAATACTATCTTAGTTATGTTGACATATTTAACTCAAGTTGACATTACGAAACAGGTCAGATTAAAAAAAACCAAACAAACACCAAAAAGGCTGTTTGTCTGATTGCTTTCAAAACTGAATCAATTCCCTTGTATTCTTACAGATTTTCCCATCTCTTATGCCAGTTCTAAGCATTTAGAATCATGCTGAGAACAGAACACAGGTTTTAAAAAAAAGGCTGAAAATACATTTTTATATCTAGAGCATTCTGTAGCTCCTCATAAACAGCTGGGAAATCAAAACTGCAAAAGCAACGTGGTACAGAATCAATCCCACTACAACTTGAGTCAATATTGCCACCCCACACTATGTTGTGAAAATGTGATCAAAATTATCAGCAACTCAGCTAAGTGCTTAAAGGCTCTTAGAATATATACCCTTAAAATTAGCACTTTGAAAGAATTATGGAGAGCACATGGATTCTAAAGTTTGTCCCCACTGTAACTATGATGGCACAGTTTCCTGAAATGGGATATTTTTTGGACTCCCCCTGTCAGAGCATATAATGATTTCCAACTGACTACAGTCAATAAAACAATACTGATTTACAACAGTTAAGAATCTAGGGCTTAAATATATTCAAAATAGATAAATGGTATCTTTTCCCCAAATCATGTACATTATTTGAGGCAAAACGTTATTTTTGAACAAGGACTTTAAAATGTATTTCAGCATTATGTTCTTCCCCAAAGTTCTTGTGATCACATTGGTACCTCTAGGCACTTCTGTGTGAGTATGCAAATGTGTACATTTGTTTAATAAGCCAAGCAAAAAGATTTATCTGTATTTGTGGCAAGAAGGATTCACTTGCAGAAAAAGCACAAACTCTACACTGCAATAAATCATGAAACAAAGAAGTCTAAGGGCTTATTTTTACCTATGAAGAACTTAAAAAAAGAGAAAGAGCAAAATATAACCAGTGAGGATAGATACTTATGCAAGTTTAGATTTGTTCCCACTTTTACATCTGCAGCAAAATGACTTATTCTGTGGCAATTTCTTATTCTTAAATAAGATTCTGCATATTATGAAGACTTTTTTATGATCTTCAACATAAATATGTGTGGTAATTGCTGTCTTATCTGATCAACAGGGTGTGGTGCAACCAACATCCTCATCAACTGCAACCGCCTTCCACCCATGAAAACACATCTCTGAGCTCTGTCTTATAATAACAAGCCCATGAGACATCTTCATCTGTACAGAGAGAATAATAGAGCGTGAAAAAGATGTGTTGCTAGGAAAACTAGTTACTTGCTTTTACTCATTAAAAGTTTAGTGCAACTTAAGTACGCAAATTCACACATGACTTCTACCAACATAAATGCTCAAGACAAACATTTTGTGGAGCTGTTACACAAGTGTTTATGAATTGTCAGCTGTTCATCATTTGACAGAATAAGCATAAAGTAATTTTCTCAGTAGAATGAAAGTAGAATATGTCATCTAGGAAAGGATGGACTATAAATTTGTGTCGCCTACACAAGAAACTGTATTTTGTACTTTTAAGGGCTAACAGAAAATGGAGGAAGAAGAGATGATGATTGAACTGATCTATGCCCAAAGGTGAAAAGGACAGTAATATTGTTATGGCTGATTAGATTTCTTTTCTCAGTTGGACTTACACAAAACATAACTTTTTTCCAAGAACACAGTGACATGGCTTCAATCACTGTGCTAAACAATTTCTGTTACTTCTACTATTCTCTTCAAATAAATCATTCATGAAGACAATCAAACTAACATATTAATGGAATAATTGTATTTATTTTGAAGAGCATTTCTCTATGTTTACCAAAATCCTAAGGAATTTCTGATGCAAATATGAGTAGTTTATACAAGCATAAGCTGCACTGCTTACCCCAAAAAGATAACACAACTTTTTACTCTTAGTAAAACGGCCCTGAGTGCCAGTGGGATCTGAACCCGGAACAATCACCACATTGCTACTCTTGCCAGCCTCAGGCAAAAGCTGGCTGGAGGCCCTCTTTCTTCCCAGCGCTTTTAGATGGAGGGACAAGTAATCATGTGCATGTGTGTATGAAAAGCTTGCCAAGACGGTGGGCTAGCCACAAGGCCAAAATCAAGGTCATTAAAGACACTGCATATGGAAAGGGTCATTTTGCTAGGAACAGACCAACTACCAGTGAGCATATATAATGACTATTCATGATGTCAAAGCAGCTTGCCACACTGCTTTCATCTGCCAGCAGACAAATGCCTATATAAGAACGCTGCAGCTGTCAAGGGAATATTTGACTCAATGTATGTATCTTGGAATGAGTTCTGTAGGCAGTCTGGCCTCTGTCCTGAGGTATTGGAGAGGATAATTCTACAAAATGACATGGTACGAGACCACAAAAATTCAAACCATAGCCTTGATATTACAAGAATCCTAGTTGATTTCAGCTGTTACAACAGAAAGAACCAGTTGTTATACACAAATGCTTCACTGACCAAAATTAAGAATTGTTTTTCTCCATCAGATCTGTTTATCCCATTACTCTTTAAAGGAAAACACGTATACAGGCTGTTGAAGAAAACACACAGGTCTAGAATTCTCTGCTTCTCAAGCACTGCAGTACAAATAGAGGACTTCACTTGCACTGCCACCTTTAGACAGATGCACAGCAACGGAGTCACGAGCTCCTGTGAAATAGCTCCAGTCAAACTGGCACAGATTACCAAGGCACAGATGATAACAAACAAACAAAAAGAAATGCTAAATTCTCAGACATAATAGCACTTAAAGAAACTAATCCTGAAACTGTAAGGTTTTCTTTAGCTAGCAGAAATCAGTTTAACAGTAAGATATTTATGAATAAGGAAGAGCTATCAGCTTGGTCTGTCAGAAGTCACACAGCATTTTTAAATGTGAGATTTTAGTGCAGGTAGTGCCTTCATCCTATACTGTCAGGTCCTCCAGATCTAAAAGCAGTAAAGAAAAAAGTAATTACCCTTCCCCATTCATTTGTTCTTAATTCTCAACATAAACAAGCTGCAATGTCTGTTCAGTGGAAATTGCTGCAGTTCCTCAGGAGCTTTTCCATCAGAAAAATATAATCACTTGGGCTGACTACCAAGGCCAGGTGCAGAATTCTGATGCCCAATCTACCATAACAGATGGCACAATTTCTTCTGGAAGCAAGGCTGGGCCTAAACACACACAAGTCCCAGGGTCTGAAGACTCATGGAATATGACAACAGACTGTAAGACAAAATAGAAATCTTAGCACCCAATCCTTTCTTAATCAGCATGTGAATATCTCATGAACCAAGCAGTGATATAATTTATTAATACGATGAGTGAGCAATGCAATACACTTTCTGCATGGTTGGGAAAACGTACACACAATTTATAAGCTTGGATTCATGTTACGGAACAACAGAATTGCTATAGGTAAGTACACCACCGTAAATACGTATCTACCTTTGTTGTCCAGAACTGTATGACATTTTTCCCTCAGAAGACATTAAGGGAAACCAGCAAATGTAATGACTGGGCTCTGGCTATACAATAGGAATATGGAAAAAGCAAATTCAAAATAAAACCTTATCTTGTTTGTAGGGAATTGAGGGTAAAAAAAATTGCAGGTTAAAGAGGGAAAGATGCTGGCATGACTTTTAAGAGACTCTAAGAAACATACGGAAGAACTTAGCAGGGAGAAAATAAAAGATGAACATGTTAAGGCAAAGACTCTGTAGCTCAGGGGCAAAACAGAGAGACACAGGACCACGTTCAATGACACAACCCAGAGGGGTTAAGTCACCTGAAGTGGGTAAAACTTTCAGGGTGTGTGATTTTAACAGACAATAATGTGTTACGTGCTACTGTTAAAATGAAGGACAACAGTGGCTTCAGAATCCCAAGTGGATACGCTCTCAGATCAGTCCTGGTGTCCCTTACAAAAAATCTCAAGAAAAAATGCAGAGGACTTTTTCCAGTTCAAATCATATCAGGGCAAGATATTCTTCTGAAAAATGTTAATCTGAAATTCCTTTTGATGAAATGTGAAAACAGAATAGTGGTAAACCACAGTGGAGATATTTCAGTGATAGCAAAAGATCTCTCTCATCACCTGAATCTGTTATTTCTGAGAATATTCTGATGTTACAGCTCAACTTCAAACCTTCTTTGAGAGTATATAGAAAGTACTATACAGTCAACGAGTAAGAAACACTAAATTTATAAATTAGTGCACGCTGTCCTGGACAGGGGCACAGATCCCCCATCTCCGGTCTCTCCTCAGTTAACTGACTGAGAAGTTACTTTAAGCCAGAAGCCCCAAATTGTGCTAATGCAGCCCTGTGTCTCAGCTGCTACATGCTGGTTCTCAGACAAATCTGTTCAATTCTATCTTTGTAGACATGATCTAAAAAAAATTCTCTGAAAGCCGGGAATGTAGATGCAGTTCAGATTTTTCTTGTGTCGACCTGTGACCAATCAAACTTAATACAATCTTAACAAAAAATCTGCATTAAAGACTTTAACAGTCTTGGTACAAACTTTATTTTCCTCCCCGGGGAATCAATAATAACAATAAAAAAGACTATTAATAATTCACATTATTTTAATAGGTTGCTTGCCCCAGGTAAGTGGATTTTTTCAGAACAAATATTAACCTGGATTTAAATTGAAATTGAAGCAATGAGATTTTCAAATATCTGCACTCAAATAACTCATGAATACAGAGAAGTGATTAATGAAAACCTTATTAACTTCAGCCAGACCAAAGACTTTGGTCAATACTGAGATCTTTCAACCATCTCATAAATCTCTTGCAGATAGATATGCATTATCAGTCCCAAAGCAGAAACCAATTTTCCCCCCCCACGGGGAACAGTGTTTATTGTCACTTTCAGAAACCCTTCAGTGTGGACACAGCTAGCTTCTAAAGCCCCTAGCAAGCTGAACAATTTCAATTATTTCCTTTGTGAATTGACTTCAAAAATATATTATTAATTCAAATGGTCAACCCTTAAAATGTAAAGCTTTTAGTTTCTATTTTTTTTTTCCCCAGAACAATAATTTCCTAAAAAGTAACAAGATTGCAAACAGGAACCAATTACTACCTGAACCAACGTCAAGTTCAGAGAAGACAAGGAATGCACCTGTTCAGTTTAGAACTTAAGATTTTTCCCCCAATAAATGAAGATTCTTTTTTCCTAACGTAAGGATTTCAACCAAAGTCTATATTAAATTCATACCAATGTTAACATGTCACTCACACAACATATAGCAAGTCACATAAAGATAAGCAGCAAGTATTTAACGGGGAAAGTCTAGTGGTTAAACATATAAACAAATTATTTAACATTTTCCTGAGGAATCATTGCATTTCCATCTGCAGCGTGGTTAACATTTGCGTATCATCTCAGTAACAGAGGACAGCCAGAGTTTGTATCCCTTAACGCAAAAATGTGGAGATTTATGTTCTAAGGCACTTGGTTCAACCAGATTAATAAATTTTCCTTCTCCTGTAGATGATCTAACTGAGGTAATTTAGACAACCAGAGCTGGAAAACTTATGCTCAACTAAATGAATCATGAGTCTACAGAATGCTTAAATTCAGAAAAAGACTGAGGGTAGCAACATGCAAATTGACAAAACTGTTGAAGAAATGCAATTCCAAGAAAAATAAATATAACATGAGATGTCTGTAAAGACACAATGAAAGTAATTTTTTCTCTGCCTCTGAGACCAGGGATATTATTTCCAGTGCCTCACTGGAAAACCACTGAATAGCGCACCGTCTTTTCCTTTAGGAAGATATAAAGAAAGAAGTAAGACAGGAAAGATCACAAACACACATGCAAAAGCAGAATAAAGCTAATAGGATAGGAATAATAATAGAAGGAGAAAATACAACCTGTTTGCAGCAAATCAGGGTGGCATATCTAGGCACAAATGACGTGCACTACCTTAAATACTCATCAGAAAAAAAACTTCTCAACGGAGAGACAAAGTACCCTGACAAATAATCCATCTTTGTACACAAGTCACTGATGCTTTGAAATATTAGGTCTGTGTAGTGTTTCTGGAAAAACAGAATATTGTAATAACTTACACGGCAGAAAACACTTTTTGCAACTTGCCTTATGCTTAACATAAAAAAGCAACAATAAAGCTGTATCGAAGATAACCGAGTCCTGTGTTTCCAGAGGCAGACCAAAAGTAATTCAAGGGTTGAAGTGTAAGAAAATAGGTTTGTCTAATAAAACATGTTTTTCTGATAAAACTGGCAGTGGCACACAGCCTGGAGTTCCCTTTATGCAACCCTCCTGCTATGAGCGCTATTTTCCTGACTCTGGGTTAGCAGCTAGACTACTTAATCCAAGAAGTCTTCTCCCTGTCCATGGATCTTCTCTGAAGTTGTAAACATTATGGTCCACACTGCCCAAGAACTGCATGAGAGGATCTTCTCTTATGACGCTATTTCTAACAATACTGCATACTTCCGGAGCAAAACCCTCCTCTTAAATCTATACGATAAATTTTGATTGGGGCAGCCTACTCTTCCTATTGCTATGAAATAAACTAAAAGTCTGCAGTGTACCAAAAATTAAAATGACAGTTACCAGAACTTGAGAGAATAGCTCCCTTTGATTTTTTTTTTTTCCCCAAAGGTTAGTACCAAAGAATCTGCAGTTGAGTATTTGCTCCTCGTCTAGCCAGTTTGTTTTGTTGACCTTTTCTTAAACACAAATGGATCTACAAAACACCACAATATATGATAAATTGGAAAATGGCATCATATAATTAAAAAATCTAAAGGAAGTAAAACTTAGCATGACTTATACTTAAAACAGGAGGCAACTACTCAGATTTCTACAATGGCGTATACATTAAACGTAATCTGTTGATTTCCTCAAGAAAGTATGCACCCCATCACTCATCTGTCAATGCTTTATTTACAAGCAACACAAATCTCCCCTCTCTAACTTACCAAAATGCTAATGCTGCGATTTCCAAAGAGATTCTCATAACTCACGCATCCAAATCTCACTGAAATATGAGCATCCAGTTCGATTTAAGTTTTTCAACCTCTCTCACTATGAATTCCCAAAATGCACTAAAATTCCTTCTGCAAGATAGGTTTTCATTATATATCACCTTTCTCATAGAGCTCCTCCATCGCTCTCCAGGTTTCAGCTCGGACCTCTCGATTGCTTTTACCTGGAACACATGCATCAGGCCAGTGTATTAAATAAAGATCTAAAAAAGAAACAGGACCAGACTACTCAGTGAAGTGTCCAAAAATTATAAATATCAAACCATGTGAAACAGCACTTTTTGTCCATAACAGCCCCTAACATATTATCATCAAAACAGTTACAAATGCCACCCCGTTTCATTCCTGCGTACATCCATTTAGTTTTAACAAACAAAACGTACAACATTTCATTAACAACTGAAGACAGCAGAAACTGCACATGTGCTACAGGTTTAGGTCACCGTCATCAGAATTTCATGGTCACATACACACTTAAACTTTCAAGACGTAACAAGCCCCATTTAAATCAATTCCGATTTTGGTCATCGGAATTAAAACTGGACTACTGCCAATGGGCTTCAAGTCTTCAAGTTTATGGAAGATAAATACGTTTGTCAGTTCTAAAGATATTCTATACAACCTCAGTAGTGGGTCTGTTTTTTTGCTTTCTAAAGAACACTTCCATTTCTGAATTCCTCTTGAAATTACAATACATTCTTTCACGCAGGGATTTTTTTTTCCCCCCTGTAATTTTGTGGCAGCATTTGTGAATTTTTTAAAAATATTATTTTAAGGGAATCAAATTATGCTTTGCTACATTTTATGAAATGTCAGCACATTTTCAAACACAATTAAGATTCACTGCTGATGAAATCAACTAAGCAGCTACTGAAACTGGCTGTCTCAGGAAAGGGGGTTTTTTTGCTTTATCTCCATGCAAGAAAAGACGATCCTTCTACTGAAAAAGGAAGCATTTCCAACTTAAATTAAAAATGAGAAATTTACATGTATTGGACTCAGAGTTTCAAATCAATTACCTTAATTTGAAAAAATGATAGTATCTAGACTTCGTAGACACTGCTAGACATTCCGAAGGAGAAGCTTAGAAGACAGTTTGAAAGCAATTACATTTCTATTTAAATTGCAACTGCAGATTAAAAGGGTAACTGCAGGCATCCCAGTTAGAGAGGTGTTGGTCTTTGCCACATACGTTAGCCTGACACAAAACAGGAAAAGGAAATAAATGCATGACTGAGATGTGCATCGTTGCTTTTGTCCTTCATAACATTCCCTTTTGGGCAGTTCAAAGATAGAATTAAGAAATTTTAAAAATAGGCTTGTTTGCAATAAGCGGAGTTTTTCGTTCTTTAAATGCATCACAGCATTCATTTGCAGCATCTCTTTCTGAAAACACAGATCCTCTGTCATGGTTCTTTTAAACTCACATTTAAGGATTGCGCCAATGATTACTATCCCACTGGGCTGGTATGTTAACTCTCCATCTCTATAAACACAATTTCAACCTTGATTCAAGAGGAAAAGGTAACATGAAACTCACTGTAATACACCAGTTTCCCTTTGGGCACATCACTGGAACACTGAAAAGAGAGTATTTTGCTTACACTAAGAATCTAATTAGAACAGTACAGAATTTTGTACAGTAAGATACATTAGAGATTTATCAAGGAAAAACTACTTTGGGTGTTTCATATAAATAATGAGCTAAATTTGCACTTTCTGGTATCAATAACCCATTGGACTTTTAAACACAATTGTTCAGACAAGCAAGTATCACTCCTATATAATGATTTGTGGCATCTGGATCGCATTTAAAGAGAAAGTTGCTTGTTCTTTGCCCTTGAATACAGAAAGTCCATTCCCAGTTTAGAGTAAAAACCCACATGCAGTCTTGCTCATCACTAGCTATGAATAATTACTACTTCTTTAATTGCTGTAAAGAAAGAAGTGGTATCTATTAGGAATAAATACTAATATATGGTATTGGAATAAATACCAATTTCTGAGACATTTAAGTGAAAACTAATACTGGGATATTAATTAAAGCATTTGGTAAGGTTATGTTCAAAACTCAGGACTATGCTAATTCTGTTGCCAATAAAGTCTCTTTTAAAATATCAACTGATTTGTATCAGATGCAATCCAGAGGATTAGCATTATATATGCCATTGGCAGTATTTAATGCATAGAGACTGCTGTGTTGTAATTTAAACTTTTTTGCTTGAATAAAGCAAATGTCATATATAAAGTAGGTGTACATTTACCTCATGTAAAAATGGAAGGATTACATATATTAATTGCTGTTTGCTATGTCTCTTCAAATCAGACTAATAAGAACTGCTTAAGTATGCAGAAACATATATAGCACCAATTAAAAAAAAAAATCATTAACTTCAGCAGAACTTCACCAAAAGCTACTTCTCCAAAAGTCTGATTATTCAGTTAGACACCACAGTTTGCCAATGTTCACACAAGTAGCTAAGCCTTGGATTTCCACACACAAAGATGCTTTGTACTGAGCCCAAGAAACTGAAGTACTCTCAGAAGAATCACTTTTACCAGACTTGATAGCTGAAAGACCTCTGGCGCTGGATATTTTAAAAACGTAGTACATTACCCTTCCCTGTGTAAAGTGTCTGCGACCTCTTCAGTGCAAACATCATTAACTGTTGGTCCTTTATGTTAGAACAATGGTATCAGGTATGTGATGTCCATATCATCCTGTTATGTTTATTTTAATTTAGGGGGTTTTGTTGAAATAAAAATTATTTCAGTTAGAAGCATACATAAGCAGGGCTAGAAAGCACGTATTGTCTCATGAAATGCAGTTCTCCTGACAGCAAGAAGAGTTCCGAAAGATGTGGGGAAAAGGTATCTTGTCTCAGAGATAAAGAGCAGAATGATCTTTCTGCCAGTCATGCACAAACCACCTCGGCACAGCTAAAAGTAGGAGGAATACAATATACCTTACAATGAGTAATGGAGCTGCCACTCTATTTAGAGAAACTAAGCACAGTTCATTTTAAATTGGATCTGCTAACTTCTACTGCATGTCAGAAAACTTCCCATAATGCCTGCAGGCCAATAAAAACAGTAAGTACCTCACAAACCAAAGCCTACGATTTCATCTTCATTGTGCGCATATTCATATGTGCACACGTTCTTTTGCTTAAACTATTTCCCCTCCTGGGGGATTACAAGAACACTGGAGGCAAGAAATTAGTTTTTAAGTTATTTATCATAATAGCTTAAGGTTCTAGTAATCAAGAAATATGTAACTTTATCACTGCATTTTAAGAACAGACTATATTTTTATCTGTTGAGAACAATGGAGTTGTGCCCTGTAGCTGAGATACATTGATCAATACTTTGACATATCTTCCAACCATTTCTTTTTAAAATAATCTTAACTCAAAACAAACTAATAAAAAAACAACCCAATGATTCACAGTATCAGGATTGAGAAATAAGAAAAAGAACTCTGAACATTCAAAATCAAATTTTGTATTTACCACCTTTTTAAAGCATCCTTTCCAGACAACCAAGCTGCAGTGGTGCAGTGGTAAGTTAGGGCTTGAAGTTCAAATGTCAAAACACAGTGCTGCAGGAAAAGTGAAATTAAGGTGTGAACTGCTTTCATATAGACATTTAAAATAGAGTGGCTTATTACTTCTTAGTGGTTGCAGCACCTACACTCAACAAAGCTCCTCTTAACTCCAAAGTACAGCAACAGTTTACACATTTAAAGGGCAACAGCATGTTGTCGTGAAAAGAGAAGTATGCAATTCTATTCAAATACCTACTACAACACTACAAAAAAAAGGCCAAATTTCACTAAAAGCAACCTAGTTTTGAAGAACAAGCCTGTCTCCTGTCAAACCTAAAAGCAAAAGCGTATTTTCCAATGTTTGGCACAGTTATCTTAATGCAGCAATTGTATCTCCCCTGCTTTTCTGTCATCACTACACTTGGTATGTATATGATGAGTTTCTCTCACCCACCCAGTTTTTTTATTGTTGTTATTCTA
Source organism: Buceros rhinoceros silvestris (assembly GCF_000710305.1). NCBI lineage: Eukaryota > Metazoa > Chordata > Aves > Bucerotiformes > Bucerotidae > Buceros > Buceros rhinoceros. Next base: position 19,931 of record NW_010432198.1, on the reverse strand, counting down.
TAGGAACAAGGATCAATGAGAAGCAACCTCCAAAGTGTTCTGAGCTAACAGACAATCTGAACTGGGTGTATTATCATAATTCATGTGATACATCTATTACACTGAATATGCTGTTATGATTTGGCCAACTCCAGCTGGGGATTTGTCATAGGTTAGATTTGCCTGATTGTTACAGACTCAGAACAGTCAAAAGGAAAATAAACTTGTTTGTGAATTCAGTAACCCACAAATCACATTCAAGAAGTTACTTTGCAGGCTTGATCCAAATCCCAAGGAATGTATTCTGCTATTGCCAAACCTGTAAGATTTGCTGCCATTTCATATTGGTTTACTGTGACTGCTAGTTGAGGACCACATCTAGAAAATGCAAGGACCAAAGTATCTGTTACAACCGCTGCCCACAAATAATACAAATTTCCAGCTTCTCATGGATATATAATCATCAGATTCAAATAAAAATCCTGGAACACAGCTCTCCTAATACCACGTGTCCAAAAGTGTTTATCGAAAAGGTTTCGTAACAGTATTTTACAGGGAACACTTTTTCTCTTAAAAGGCTGTGACTGCTTTCAACAGATCCTCTGTTTCAACAGCTGGCATTCCACATACTGCTAACGCACAGACTTACCAATTCCTGTCAGATTACTTCCCAAGTCTCTAACTCAGCCTGCATGGATGGACTGTGTAGCCCATAAGGATCGTCCATAAAACTAACAGGCCCTTTTTGGGGACAAAGAGCTTAGCTGCACATTTAGCTGACAGGGCTCCTACAGCTTTTTGTTTTTGCAGCCTTCTGGATAACTAACTCGCCCTCCAACATAAAGGTCTAACAATACCGATATATTATTCATATAGAAAATTGAAAGATTCTAAATGATGTATCTTTACAGAAATGCTGCGAATCCTCATATATTTGGTTAATACCATATAATCAAATCAGGGAATTTGGTTTTAGGCATATTTCACGTACCTTTATGTCACATTCCTATTTCACAGAAGAACTTTCAGCTTTAACACATTTGTAACTCGAGACTTACTTTTTTGAATAAACCTGGACACAATCTGCTCTATTAACAGATCTTTCCTTATCATGGATTTCACGTCCTCTCTATGGTATAGACTGGCCAGCAGAAAAGGGACACAAATGCAGGTATGAATGAAAACAGAGCTAGAATATTTAAGCTGAGTTCTACAAGCTTATAACCATATTTTCAGAACAATCTTCTGCATTCCAGTTATTTTTGTTAGACTTGTGATAAGCCTCAATTTCCAACAAAAAGCTCTTACTCTAAGCATTCCTGAAATACTTGAATAGTTCATGTTTCGAGACGTTGCCACTTTTGCTTGAAAATCCTTTCAATAGCACCTTTCAGCTGAGTGCTTTCAGACAGAATGTACAGGACTCCCTGAAGCATGATGCCTTCTATGAACCCCATGAAACACACTGTGTATTGTACCTCCTCTAAGGGTCTGTTTCACCAGCATAGGCAGCACTAAACATAGAACTCAGCCTTAAGTCTTTCACACAAGTCCAGATCATACTGTGTTTAACAGAAATGGTCTCTGGAGTTGATCCAGCAGAGATTAAACTCATGCAGCTAAAACCATTTCTCCACTTTCCATCCCATCCTTCTTGCAGAAGTCACCACCCTCACTGACAGATCAAGGAATTGCATGTGAAGTATTTTCCGAAGCCATCACAGTTTACAAATGAAGTTTAAGCAAGCTGAAGCCAGCATTGATTCAGGTCACTATGTCAGACTAAGTGGTGGTTCAGGAAGAGCTTTATAAATTTTTCAGACATCTCTACATCAGTGGAAGAAAGCTGAGGAAGGAGGGAAGATGGGTGAGGATAAAAAAAGAAGGAAAAAAATCTGGCATGGAGGCAAATTGCACAGGCAGTTGCAATACTCCTGATTTTGTCTTAGCATTACGAGCAAAAGAAGTCTGAGCTGAACACATCTGAAGTTCTCTTTATGCCAGTCCAAGAATTCACTCGCACGGTGATAGTATTTGTGTAGTTCTTGCTCTTTGACACTTTTCCCCTTGTTTCACGTATTTCTGCTTAGCAGCAATATGTAAGCAGAGTATTTGTGTGAACACCCACTTCAACCAGTCTGTTACCTGAGAAATTCAAGGCAAATTACAGTACTTAAAAGGAAATCACCAAAAATAATTTTCTGGAAGTATATCAAGATTTTCTTTCATTGACATTCAACGCCAATGCCATAGCAAGCAGAAGAAAATAGAAAGTAAACAAAACATAACAAGCAGAAAGCAGAGAGGAAGAAACATTATTTCTTAATTTGGAGGAGAAAGTCAGGGCTTGAAACATTTTCTGTGGAAGTCTCCTTGCAGTGACCTGTATTTGCACAGGACAGACAAAAGGAGATTTGAATTCATTTTGCATTATTCTGCATCTGTGCAGGAAGTTGATGGATACACTTACAGAAAGAATGGGGTCAAAGATGCGCATACAAATACCTCTGTCTTTGACACAGGGTTCCTCTTTCATGGACACCCCCTTGCTGTGGGGAAGGAGCTTGTGTGCCCTTGTGAGGTTGAGAGCTGTGCTGGTGGTGGCATGTGCTTCCGGTGGGGTCCTCCAAGCCAGACAGGTCTCAACTGCAGGCTCAGACAAAATGTGTCCAGGGGCAGGATGGGCTCACTAGCCTTGGGGCAACCATCCTAGGAGAAGGACAACTCTGACTCCAAACCCGGGCAGATGGAGCTCGTTTAGCCTTGTAAGGCTCATCCATCTAAGAGAGGGACACTCTAACCAAACCTACGGCCTCAGGACTTTGCTGTCACCGTCCAAGCTCGCTGGGCCCTGGCAGATGAACCTCAGGTGTAAAGGGTGGAGCCAGTTCCGCACACGCTGCTCCTCACCTAAAAAATCCACCGTGCAGGCCTGAAGGGTGCACTCATCACTTGCAGCGAGTGTGGGAAAAGCCCTTCCCAGATCTTCATTCGCGAATTTAAGCCATGATACAGGGTTTTTTTTCCTTCATCTTGCAAAGTATCCAAACAAAAGCCAGTATATACTGCACACAGCTGCCATTAATATTATCTACCATTAATATTATATACATTCAGCACAATCTGTACATCACAAAAGCTGTTCTCTTCCTCATTAAAGTCTATTTATTAGTTACACGGGGACAGGGTGAGGAAAGAGAAGGAAAATTAGGGCTTTCAAGATACAGATATGATGTCTGATGATTAGGTCAATTATTCCTTGACTATCAGCATAAACACTATCTCCACTGGTGTCATTATTTTAATTATTACTTTAAATTAATCTTCCTCTACCTCCAGCCTTTTCGCTGCTCCAGCAAAAGCATTTTTTAAAAAAATCATGTTTATTTTTATTAGGTACCTCCTCTCCTATGACCTGCTGCAAAACATGAATTGGCATCATTATTGCAGCTCTTTGCCTCTCTAATAAGGGAGTAACAATATCACATCTTTGACTACAAGAAGTTTATGATCAAGGTAAGTTTAAAAGTACATACATCTAATTCGGTGTTAGTTTTAGTCTTCTGAAGTCTTGTAAATACTACTAACATTTCCCCCAAAGTATATGGCGTCACACAGACCAAACCAAAGGCAGTTAAAAGTTAATAGACCTGCAAACTGGGTTTTAGAAAAGGACTCCCATTACTTGAGATAAAACAGATCACAGAAAGAATTGCTCATTTTTGTCGCCCTGTATCAATAAACTATTGTAAGTTTATGAATCCTTGTTTCAAAGGTTTCGGGTGTTTTTAGCAAAATATATAAATGTCACGTAGTAGTTCTTCAAATCAGTTTAACAATAAAACGTACCTTTACAAAACATACCTTCACATCTGTTTTAAAACATTTGCAAAAAGGAAAAGGTCTGTGCTCTCAACCATATGCGTGTGAACTTCCTTGAGAACAAACAGAACAAGAAATCTGCAAATGTGTAAATAAAAGCAGAATTTGCTTTCTGCAATCCATCTGAAATATTTTTTTTTTTTTTTGCAATCCATTCATCTTTGCAAATACTCACATGGAAGGCACAATAAATGAGCCATATGTAAAGATTCATACCAAGGTATTCCACACCAAGCCTTTCACAGGAGTCCAGGCAGGCTTTTTTTGTGTTTTCATAGCCATAATCACTATGCCACAGTTTGGTAGTTATCCAGAGGTCCTCTCGCTTCACACCACTCTCCTTGATGGCTTTTTGAAGGAGAGATTCGCAGCCGTATCTTTTTGCTGTGTCAATATGACGAATGCCACACTTCTGTAATGCATAAACCACAGCATCATGGGAATAGCCACCTCGATGGGAAGTACCTAAACAAACAAAATCAGAAGTGAATTGTCAGCAGTGGATTACGAGACATACATTTTATCATTCTTTTTAATTTTTGTTTTCTTTTTTTTGTACATTGTCACAGAACATTCTTTTTCAATTTTCATTTCCTAATAGCAAAGAAATGGGAGCTAACAGATCTCTAGGCTGGGAAAATACATACAGTGCTAGAATGTTGATGACGATCAGAAATAACCCCAACAAAATCAAATATCAACAGCATTTAACTGTAGAGAAGCGATTTCGGAAGTCAGGCTGAATACTATCAAAGAGAAAATAGATACTTTATGTAAAATTAGCACATGACTCTTTATTTTCATATAGGAACACAGCATTTACAGATGAAGATATGATAATAAGAAATAAAATATAACTTAAAAGGCAATTTACTTTGCAGAAAGCATATCCTGAAACCTCTACTCTGCAGAACTCCTGGTAACTTCAAGTCATTATTGCATTGTACAACCCCAGACTGCACCATACCGCAGGTACAATTCACCTAATGTCCCGCTCAGCCATAACTAAAACAATGCAATCCTACACAAGCGTTACAGAACGGGCATACAAGGATTTTCAGTAACTAAGTACTGTAACTCTCATTGTGTAGGTATTCACTGGATGTGTGTTTTGCATGTCAAGAGGACGGAAGGAGGAGGAGACTTAGCAGGAAAAGCAAACAGCAGGAGGACTGTCAGATAAAGAACTGGTTGAGAGCAAGGAGGGTGATGTTTCTACTTACATTTTCCTGTTAGTTGTTTTTCCTGCCATGAGCCCCTCATCCATCTACCCTCACTCACACACTTCCCACAAACAGTATTTTCTACAGTTTGTTGGAGGAAATGCTCAGTCAGTTCCAGTCAGCTACCAAAGCCACCTTCGAAGATGATGATCAGTATTTAAAGGCCCTAGCGCTCAGTAAGAGTCAGCACGCAAACGGCTCTGTCACTAACTTCAGAAGGGCCCTGTGCAGTCAGGACAGTCAACAGCAACAGGATCTTCAGCCACTGCTGAACCCAAATACATAAAGGACTCCAAGTCAAAGAAGAATAATATAAAGTGAAATTTGTTTCTGTTACCTTTCTCTTTTCCTCAAAACAGAATATTTATTCCTACATCAAACACTATCTGCATCTTATGAAATGAACAAGTGTATGTGGCCACCCAGACTGTCAGAAAAACGGAACAAAAGAAAACACACATTTACCTTAGACTCATCCTTAGCACCTCCCATATCCGAACTACAGACAGAATGCCCACGGGAGCCTGTGTGACTCTCTCACACATTGTAACAAGGCATGCAAGAACAAGGAGAACTTAAAGTCCTCCTCGCAGGTAAGGCAAGCCAGGTTCTCCTAAAGGCTTATAATTTCTGTTCATCCCTAATCTTAGAAGGAAAGCAAATGATGCCTCTACTCTTGCTCAACACCACAAGTCATTTAAAATAAGATATAATCTGATCTGATATCACATGCATACACCTGAGGACCATGACATTATGCTGATCATAATGGGACAATCCCCACTTTACGACATACAAAATGCAGAGCATTGAATTCTTCATTTACCTTTCATAGATTTGAGAGTGATGAAATTATAATACGATATTTCTAGAGTTTGACATGCATATCAGAAGTATTTTGCCTTCCATATGTAAACAAAGTTTTAATGTTTGAAAAGGCAAAACTTTAAAACTTTTTTCTTCATAGTCACTAATTATGATTAATAACTGGCTTAACTTTCAAGTCATCTAGAAATAGATGTCCCTATAACTTGTCTTATATCAAAAGTAAGCCAAACTAGATCAAAACACTTTTTCAAAACACCTATTTCAAAATCTTCATGAATGTTTAAGAATTTCAGATGAATACAATGCTACTATATGGCAGCTATGGTCAGAGAACACACACGCAATTAATACATTATTGAGATCCTAAAGGAATTTTATTAAACAATTATATAACTAGCACAGAAAAATTACTATATTTCTTCATAACGATCCCTTCACTTTTAATAAGTTGGTATTGGAGCCAAATAAATGAGGTTGTAACTATTGTATGTTTCTGGCTGAATGGACATTTCTAAGCACAGAATGAATGGAGTTCATTTAGAGGTCTTGCAAATGAACTTGGACTCTTTTCATGCATAATGGATTTCAGTAAGAACATTTAGGACAAACAACTTTTTTTTAAGTTAACCCTTTTAAGTTAAGATAATTTATCCCTTTTAAGATGAAAAAATTCTGAATAATTTTGTTGTTATTCCCCATTCAGTGATGGCATGCACACTTGTTTCACTGGAAAGAGAGACCAAGATCAATCTGGAGGGAATTATATCAATTTCTGTGCCAAAAAATAAACTACAGTCCTGATGCAGTAAAGAATTAAAAAGAAAGCTTAACAATGGTTTAATATTACCACTTTGCAAGCCAACTTAATCACGAACAACAAGTTTCTAAGTTAATTATGCTACTAACATAACACTTGCTAGACTTTAGAAATCTCAGTTTTCTTGTGTTTACTCAAGATTAAATGTCTTACAATTCCCAGATGCAGAAGGGTAACAAAAGAGGCTCGAGTGATTTTTTTTTTTTTTTTTTTTTACATTTTATATGGTTGGAATTACCAGAACTGTAATTCACACTGTACATTTATATTTAAAGACAGAATCCAATCTTACATTTAAAACTAATATGAACTAGCATTCATTCCATCCCCTCACTGTTTCGAAAAATACTGAACTAATATATTTTTATTCTAGAATTCTCTGATAAAAAGTAGGAGTTTTTTTAATAAAGGAAGTCAAATATAAGTCTGGAAAAGCTCCATATTTTTTAGCTAGTGTTACAACTTGTTTTACCAGGGAAATAGTACTCTCACTGACTGAAATAACCCAAATTTGACAAGATCTGAAGATGTCTGAGATAATTACACTCCTACAGATTTTGTAAAAATTGGGAGGCACAAGGACATTTCAGTGGATAGACGGATAGGTCAAAAGATACAAATCCTTTGAAAACTAGGCTTAATTGGTTACATCTTTCTTTTTGTCATGATTACTCATCACTTTCCTGGTATCCTGAAGAACACCACTAACAAAACTGGGATGAGAAATGTGCCCTGGCAATCCATAAAAAGTTTCAAAGACTATTAGCAACACACAATCCTGTTCACAATGCAGGTGCTGCAGGGCAAAAAAAAAACAAAAACCAAACAAAAACAACGAGCAAGCCCCACTCCTCTTCCCCCACCCCCCTCCCCACCCAAGACAAAAATCAGCATCCCTCCTCCCCAAAACACCAGAATGTAAAACAACTAATAGACCAAAAGGCTACTCCCTCCTCCCCGTTTTATGCACCATCTCACATGTCTCTCAGCCTCATTAAACTTTCTGTTCTCTTTCACAGAAGCTGTAGAACTGCAGCTAGGGATCCAAAGCACGAATGGGCTTTCAAAAGAGAATCAGGACCTACTTTCCCTCCTTGCTTTCTCCCTCCCTTTGTGGAGGAGTGCAGCTTCATGTTCTTTGTGAAATGTGAAAGTATTATTTAATTGAAAATGTAAAAATATTCTGTGACACGAATAACTTTGGCTACTTGAAATCAACGGAATCACTTACATTAGAAGAGTTTCTGTTACTGAAAGCATAGCCAGGAGATTGAGAGATTAATGATCTTCTGACATCAGTACTCAAAACAGTTGACAAACAGAACACGTACAAAAAAGCTCATTCCTTTTGCTGATTTTTTTTTTTAATCTCAAAGTAATTGCTGGAGAAAAGAACTCTCAAAAGCAAAAGCTCAAACATCCTTTTATTAATGTTTACATACTCATTGTGTATATATGGCATTGTATACCATAACAGGCTTGAAATACCTTGTTCTAATTTGTTTTATTTCTATTATTTCAACACTACATCAATATTAGGGTGATGTAATGCGTCTTATGAATAATAGTTTTTGGTGTCAATAGAGTTTGATTTCACTAATTACATTATGAGCAAATTTGATGATAAAACATCAAATGTTGCCCATACATAGAGCAAATGAACATGTAACATAATTAAAGGTTTATAGCTAATCCATTCACAAAACCACATGCCTCTTCTATGGAATTGCTCACGGATACACAATCCTTACTTGCTGTCCACCTTCTCCTCCTCTTCCACCTACTTGTGTATTCTTATGATCTGCTGACAAGACGATTCAGATTGTTAAATGGCCAAAAAGGTGTATAGCTTTTTCTTCAGATTCATGAACCTGAATAACTCAGAGGGGAATAAATGACTAAATTTCAAGCAAGCAATGGGAGAAAAAAAGTTACTCCTTTAACAGCAGCAGTTAAGTAATTTGAAATATTCAGTGTTTTTATTAAAATGAAAATAAAATTAAAAAAACTACAAATCACAATTGTGTTCAAGCCAACCGCCAAATGATCAGAAAGACTTTCTCCACAAACTTCTCTTGGAGCCTTTCTTTCCATTATGTTCCCCAACACCACCCCTAGACCTGCTCTCAGACAACCAGCTAATGTCACACTAACTTTCTATAACCGTAGCACTAGAACCCAAATGTCCTTACTGCTATATTTTGGAATAGTTTTTACTTAACAGGGTCAGTTACTCTGAAAATCATATTTAGCAGCACATGATCAAGTACTCACAGCATCCTCTCTTCTCTTGTTGAGCACAGGGCTTTCCTCTGCAGTGGAATCAAACACATTCCATCCTGTTATGAAGCTATTACCCTCTACAATTTTCATAAAGCAACTACAGAGCATTCAAGTTATAAGACCCAAATTTAATCACAATCACTTTCACAAAAATTAACCTGGACATCTTACTCAGAGTCCAAGAGTGGTGTCTAATGTACATATAATAGAACAGCTGTCCTTGCAGGAATGGAACCTATAGAGATGATGGGCTTCTGGAAGAAGGGGTAGGACAATGTCAACGAGCATGGAAAGGCACTGAGCAGACTTATGCAATCAATGCTTCAGTCAGAAGCGAAGCAGCACACAGGTTTATCTAAAACTCAGGCTCTTAAGGCCATTGACACTGTTTAAAAGTTGCAGGAGTAATTGCATTTTGAGGCTACAACACTGAAATGTCAGTGCAGGGCTGTAACTCCAATAAACAGGTGCCGATAGAGGTTGCTGCATACAAACATGGTGTAACATGAGCTACAGTAGTTGAAGTACGGGCATGAATTTGCTTCTGCAAACCTCAAAGGACAGTGAGGACCACCCTGCCAGCACTGCAGTAAGGCAAGTACTTCTGTACTGTAACAACATACTGGTATAAGATTCACCAGAGAAATCCTGACAGAGGTTTTTGTTCCATTTACACACATTTTATGGCATTACAGCTGTACTGTATAGATGTGGTATTTTCACGTTTCTAAATCATATCACTGTGCTAGTGAAACATTGTTAACAGACCTGGCCTTAGTAAAGTTGGAGATTACACCACCAAGTTTCTCTGGCCTCTATAAAAGCTATCTGGATTACGTTTTGTGGGGTTTTTTTTGGGGGGGGGGGAGGTTGTTTGTTTTTTGTTTTTTTCTTTTTTTCTAAATATGATCCATAGCTTAGGGTAAAGGGATCAGTCTGGGACTGTTTTTCTCCTGTGTGACTCAAAATAAACTCTTAGAACTCAATTACACGAGGAAGAAAAGTAGGCAACCGTGATTTTAAACTCTGCAATTCTACTCAGGCAACTCTACACTAGCACCAAGAAACAGAATTCAGGAATACAGCTTTGCTGCAGTGCAAAAGGGTAGGAGCGAGCCATTACATGTTTATCATGTATTCAGGGAAAGGGAAGCCAGAATTGCTAGTTTTCTCTCTTCCTGAGAGGAAGGAAGAAATGGCAATGAGCCATTGTTGACAGAAGCACTCTATTCCCTCCATCCCAAAGAGGCTCTGACTTTAAAGGATATTCAGATTAGCTACTGTAAAATGACCGTACATCTCTGCCTACCATTTACCTAGTCAGAACTTTAGAAAAGGAGGTATAAAAGCAATTTCTCATAATGTGTCTCACAACAAGATCAGGAAGTCTGCAACTAACATCTGTCACCAGTGGTAGGCTTTGGCTCTGGTATGGCACCAATTCACTAATGTATTTATGGCAGCAAAAATACACAATCGCCCAAAAAAAAGAAAAATTTTTTTTCTGTAGGAGTAAAGATTTCCACTGGAGACTGCCAGCTATTTAAATTATTCTGCTGTTGCATACAAATAATTTTATCGTGCAGAACTTCTCCATTAGACTCATAGGGAAGGACAACTCTGGAAAGTGACCGATACATTTGACAGGCAATTATGAACACGTGTAGAAATTTCATAAGCAGAGGAGCTGCACATTTATTTAAATGCGTTTACAGACACACTGCCAAATCTTGAAGCCTCTTCTTTCACTCCACACTTTCCCACCGCCATGAGAACTATTTCTCATTAACAACCAAATTGGTTTCAGATGCTCTGCTATAAGATGTTGCCTTAGAAACCATTTGGTAAAAGACTGTGGCTTCCTTCCATAGAAATCTCAAGCAGTGAAAAGGCAGATTTTCTGGCATAAATCAAATCCGATTTCTAGGGTTCACTAAACCTTTTCTCCTCAGAATAATGTTTTGTGACTAGATCTTAGCAGTTAATAGTGCACAAAGAATTGGTGGTGTGAACCAGTTTTAAATTACTTTCATTCTGTTCCCTTTGCTAACTCAATTGAAATTACTTCCAGTACTTAACACACCTTGACAGAATTTTTAACTTCATAATTAAGAAGGCTAAGTACTATGTATAGCAAATAAACAGACTGAATAAAAATAGTAATTTTATTTTCCTCCCCTTTAATACATCTCCTTAAACTACTTTATCTGATAAAGATTACATTAATTAATTAATAACATTAGACATCTGGAATACTTCACAATAAATGAGACAGACCTGTGACAACTTTTTCCTCCTCCAAACAACTTCCACAAAGAACGATGAAAATAAAATAAAATATTAAGCTCTGTACTTCAGTAGAACATTATCATAATCATTATTGCTGTGAAATCTTCACTTAAAAATAAGTTACGTAAATAATTTACAATTAAGCAAAATCAACATATGATTAAGTAGAGGGACAGCAATTTTAAAAAGAGTAGTGGACTATGAGACCAATAATCCCAATATCTTTACACTTAAAATACTGTAAAGATAATATTATAGAAAAAATTATGAAGAGAACTGCAATTTATAGTGATTTGTAGCTTACAAGCTGAAAACGTAGGTACAATAACTCATCACTGTAAGATCCTAATTCAAGATGATTTCAAGCTGACAGTTAATTTTTTATGTCCTAACAACACCCTTTATATCTAACAGAATAATCACAGAATAAGTGAAATCATGAATCATGACAAGGTCCTACTCCTGCACTATCACGTCACTGCAAGGACTGAGACCTGCAGTGTCCCACTGCTAAATAATTGCGTTTATGAGTTCAAAGGACAGCAGCAACCAACCTATCTGTAGCACAAACTAAACCTGAACAATAAAGAATGTTTCCAATCAAATGCTTTTTTCATTACATCATCTAAGAATTGAAAACGTATTTTCTCAAGGTTTCTGAGACAAACAAAAATTCCTGTAGTCCCAATCAAATGCTTTGTTCCCTACATCATCTAAGAATTGAAAACGTATTTTCTCAAGGTTTCTGAGACAAACAAAAATTCCTGTAGTCCCTCCTCTCACACTGCACATTCAGCCTTAGAACAGTACGTATTAGAATGCAAAGCACTTCCATTCAGGCATTAAGCCTGGGGAACAGACCTTACAGTTACAAAACTGATGTAAAGCCACACAGATGGCTTCCCCCTTTCTCTCCCCTCTCCCCTTATAACAAGGATTTTTGGGTCACTCTCAGTGCTGGAGGTACTTGGCATAAACATTAAAAGAAGCAAAGAAAGTTTAGGCATCAGTATGTCCCACCTCCCCATTTGAAGGCTTGATGAACTACTGCAATTCAGATTACAGCAGCACGTGATATCACCATTCGATGCTGCCAAAGCTAGGGAGCTAGGGCAAAGAAAAAAGGTGTGACAACTAAAATCTGCTACATGGAGGTTGAAAGATGAAAGTCAGATTTCTTTTTTTCCCCCACAAAGTTCGGCATCATCTTTCTACATTACCGAAACATGCTGAAAGACAAAAGTTAACTACACTGGAGAGCTTGCTTCTCTGCTCATTTCAGACTGGTTACAAATAATTCCTTCACTAGTGGGCAATTAAGCTTGTAACATTGAGAAGTATTAATGGCAACTGGAAATTTAAAACACATAAAGGGCCTCTGCTTATATTGATAAAGGCTTTCGTTATTAAACAGTGATAGAAACTTAAATCTGTTTTTTTGTTACTTTAGTGATGGACATTTAGAATTCATCCGTATTACAACAGCAACACTGGGATTACCAAAGAGAATCCAGCATGAGAAAGGAAGCTATCTTTCTGCTATTAAATCACACTTCATGTCAAAATATAAATAAGGTAAAATCCCCAGCAAAAATATAAAAAGCTGACCTCACAGATTTGTAGGTGTACAAAGAGACCAGAAACAAAGCAGCAATTTCCCCAGAAAAAAAGTGTCTGTACTATGTACACTCTGGTATAAGCAAAAATTGGCCCAGCATTTTGCCCCAGATGTATTTACTAGTATCCTTTAGAGCATTTGTACAGCATTCAGTCTTTTTTAACGAATAAACCACCATCAGACGAAGTAGATGAAGTTAGAAGAAAGCAAGGAAGGTAGGAGCTCACCAGGTTTAGTCAGGTTAGAAGAGGATACGGCTTTGTTCCACTGTCTACAAATACAGAGCTGCCTGGGATATGGCCACATTTTGTACATGAGAGAAGTTAAATATCTGGAGGCCCTCAAAGCTCAAGTACAACTTCTCAAGGTCAGATCTACTGAAACGGTAGGTGAATGGAGACAGAAAGATTTATAGATGTGGCATTTTGTTCATCACAAGAGGCTATTAAGGCAACTTGGTAACCATGGGTGAGAAGCAAAGTCCCGACAGAATAAAAAAAGGTTCAGACATGAAACAAAGGGAAGAAATAAACAGTCGATTCTTACTACAGGGTAAGATTAATAGCAGGGAGTGCCACAGGTCTTGGTATCAGGACCACTGTTCCATAAATTTCCTTAAGAACTGAAGCCATGAAGAAACAAGAACCATGAATACAAAAAAAAAGGAAGTAACAGTAAAGAATGACAAAAAGTGAAGGTTTGATTCTGTTGCCAGTGAATTGAAAAGCAAAATCTCATTTGATTCCAGTCCCAATAGGACTGGTCTTTTTTGACCACAGCTAAGTTTAAGAATGAGTATGAGCAAGTCTACGATGAATAATTAAATAACTACATTAATAATACATAATGGAAATAAATTTTAAAATAATTCCACTCAGCAATAATATTCAAGCTATACGTAGTATTTTGACAAAAGAAACCACAACCTGATGTAATGAAAGTGGAGTAATCTGATTGTTTTTCTCCCAGAAAAACGCCACTTGTTGTGAAAAGAACTGGGAACAATACAAGAAGTCTTGTTCGATTGCAATGCAAATGATGCAATGTCTTAAGCAATGCAATCAGCAAAGTCAGTAAAAACTTACTTCTATGATTTATTTACTTAGATAAAAGTTACAGCTAAATATCAGGAATCTTATCTATGGAACGTACTGAAACAAGGACAGAGAGATTTTAATGGTTTCTCTTAAGTATGGAGGGATTCTGTGTGAGTGTCTGTGTGTATTATTTTACCAAGTGAGTAGTGCAACATACTGACAAATGCCATTTTTAAGTAAAAATGCAATTTTAGCCAGAGAGTAGAGCTATAAATTCACTATCATCATATTATTTATTTGGATTGATTTTTACTCCCCTCAGGCTTTGGCTATTGGACTAGAAGCTGCTCGGAGAGTAGCTGCCTGCTTTCCCAGTTACTGTGCCTAGCATAAGCACACCGTCCATCCTTGAATGATCTTCCTTAAAGAACATCATTACTACTAGTAAAATACTCACTGTGTGTCACAGGAGTATAAAGACTTGATTTTTTTGTTTAGTAATTGACTGTCCTGAAGCCCTTTGCCAAACAAACATACAATTAATTTTATATTTTAATAGGAAGGAATCATTAGAGAACTTTTTATCTCATCAAGTTGTTATTAATTCTAGCTACCGCAAGGATTACACAGAAAGCAACTTCACATGAAAACATTCTACGAATTTTTGGTATCACCACCACAGCTTGCCAGGAATCACACACCGCCCTGAATTTCATTATTACTGTTCAAAAAAAAAAAAAAAAGAAACAAACCACCCAACACAAACACACCCAAAAAACCCAACCAAACCAAGCAACCCTCCTCTTCTAATGGAAATATAACTACCATATCAAGGGGATGAAGATAGTTTCCCTAGAGAGAGCCAGAACAAGCCTTAAGAGATGCCTATAACTAGTGTTTTGGGAACCTTTAATACAGCAATTTTTATATATATATATTTAACACCATAAAGCATTCAGAGAAGCGTGTTGGTAAAGTTCATGAACAAATCAAATACTTTTTACATCTAAGAGATTGATATAGCTTCCCTCATATCACAAAGCCTTCCAACAAAGAGTGACGCCATGCTGAATTCTGAAAAAGCTTCCTGATATTTCACTTGCAGGAAGAAAAGCGTTTGTGCTACCGAATTATGTCCAAATGCTTTAGAGGGCAGTATTCTTAGCCTTCAGACTTAAAAAAGAGGAAAAAAAAAAATTAAAAAAAAGAAAAAAGCAAGTGACAACTTTCTCAGCGGGGGCTCCCTACTTAACAGAAGTAAGCATGACCAGTACAAGCTGCATACATTTTCACTTTTCTCCAAGCCTGAAGAGGATGACATTGTGTGTACCATTCCGAGAAGCAATCCATTTCTGAGCATGTTGCTTTAGAACAGTACCAAGTATCCTGTAGTTAAATTAAGACAATGCAAGAACATGTCATTCTCTACTATAGTACAAAGACTCACAAAGTATGTGATTCTCAGCTACATGCAGCCCCTATGAAAAAGTTTACTACACCAACTTCAAAAGAGTGTCATTTTACGTCAATCATTTGCCCTACATTTCTAAAAGATTGGTAAAATAAGTCTTGCAAATACGGAAAGAAATCACAGCTAACTTGTTAGCAAGACAGTGAATGTACCAATTTTCTAAAGCAATCCAGAGCCATTATGAGGTAACGTACTCTCTGGGGCATAGCTTGTATCACACATTGGGGCCAAAATGCCAATTCATCTTAGACTTAAGCCTACTCCAGGTGAAAGCAGCCTCTGTATTGTAAAACGTCATTGACCGTAAACATGACTGACCGTCTGCATATGAATAACTTCGGCTAACACAATTGTTAGAGTTGTAGGAGATACAAAGCTACCAACAGTTTTTATAATCGTACAATAAACAAGATGCAGATTATGTCTATTTGTTAACTAAAGCTTTAGACATACAGGATATTTCTAACACAAGGATGGGCTGCCTTATAATAACTGATAGGCGTCTTGGGCAAGCCAGCTTGTTCTACCATTGCTAGTAGACTTGTCTTTCTGCTGGACACAAGACATCTACAACACAGTATGACTATGGATCTAAGTAAATACAGAATTTTGGATGTACAGCATATTTTCCCAAGTAACCTTTCAGATTATCCTAAGTTTTGCGTACTACATAGCCTTCTCTGGTGTACAAATCCACCTTTCTCAATAGATATTTTAATGGAAATGGATCCTCGGCATCAAGAACAGTTTGCAAAGCAAATGCAGAGAATCAGAAACAGAATGGTAACCTAATGAAAGCCCACTTAACCTCCTCCCTTCCTGTCTATCCTTTGCATCAAACCTTGACCAACTTACTGAACTTCTCCTATACAAATCTGGAAGCCAAAGCAGCTGTGACACAGAAACCCATCAAATAAAAAAGAAAACCCAGTCAAAAAACCACCACACCACTTTTTGACAACTGAAGCTTGAACAAAAGAACAGATGTTTTTGACAGAATGCTCTCCTAAGCTGCTGTTGCATTCTCTCCTGAGAAACATGTTCTGGCTGAGAAACACATTACATGTCTCCCAGCTCCAGCTCTCAGACACTACAAAAGGAGTTTCATCACTTGGAAATAACTCACAGACCTATCTGAGCTGCCTTCCAGTTGACACGACTGGACAGTTGCAACCACCTTAACACAGCTTAATAATCTCTTTCTGAGGCTTTTAGAAAAGTTATCTACCATCAGAGGCAACATACATATCTGTTCTCTCAAAGACAACTTTTTATAGATAACAATTATGTCTGCACATTTAGAGGGATAAGAAATTACAAAGAAATAACCAAATCTTAAATCCTGCAGAAAATGCATCCTCATTGAAGAAAGTTCTCCTCTACTTTTCAGCTGAATCAATTTCTTTGGTTCTGCAAGCATTAGTTAATGCAGTAAGGCTGTAACAAAAATAAGCCACTAATTTGTAAAAAAGTAGCTAAGTGGGAGCACCTACTACTGATAAAGATCTCATTGTGTTAGGTTGCATATCATGGTATTTATAGTTTGACCATAAATGCAATTGTGCTGAGTGTTGAGCTTCCCCCGCCTTTCTTCTCTTAAATCCACAATGTTTAGCAGCATATATCAAGGATTTCTTAAAAATCACCTGACTGGTTCCTATGTATCACAAGGTGCTCAAAAAGCTGCGAGGTGTAAACGCAGTATGTCAAGAGTTACTCCAGCAGGACAAGAATAGGTGGAGTGAAGTCAAAGAACCAAATCCTACCGTTCACATCACCACTGTAAGTCAAGAGAACTCCTTGACAGCTGTACCTGACAGAAGTTACTGGGCCAGAAAACTTGATTCTCTTTCTCTTACTTGTTATTATCCATTTTCTGTGGTTTGATTTCAGGCTTAACAATCAACTACTCAGTACGCACAACAAAAGGACAGCAAGCAGCATGCTAGCTGGTAGAGAGCACAAAGAAGTCTTTCTGCCTGTCTGCTTTCTAGTCAGCTTATTCTTCCAATGACCTAAGAAATGTATTGCAACCTCCAATAAAAAAAAAAGGTGGTTCTGTAGATAGTCTGAATTACAGTTCAGCATATACTGAAACAATGGACATAAGACAACTGAGTCCACTCTCTAAAGACTATTTACATATTTTTTGTTCCAATAAAGAATCCCCAAGTGAACTAAACTGGAAAGAAGTGTTGCAGGTTAAAGAACCAACCAACAACATCCCCCCCCCCCCCAAAAAAAAAACCCACACACAGTTGTTTTCAGTGTCTCTTAAGTTCTCCTGACTTCCAATCATGGCAAAAAAACCAAAACAAACCCAAACAACCCCCCCCCCCCAAAAAAAAACCCCAACCAAATAAACAGTGAAAAGAAAAAAATGGTAATTTTGAACAACATACCCCTTTTTGTTCATTATACAGGGACTGCGTAAGGGACAGCTGTATCAAGTATTTTTAAGGTTAATAGATACTAATAAATTCACACATTGGACATATACACACCACATGCTTATGAACATGTGTATGCACATAAATACATGACAAAAGCAGTTATCAACATTTTGTAGACTTTTACATTCTCTTTTACAAATCTTTTGGCTGATGACACTGAATTCCTAAGTCTTTTTCACTAATATGTGCAGTTCAAATTACTTTGGCTACTTCAAAAAAAGCGTAATTTATTCACTCTCTCTCTGGATGAAAAAACAGCCCTCTTAAAATCAAAGGCCAACTCCTATTGACTTAAATAGCTTAATACACTCCAAAACCCACAGGTCCAATTTTGCCCTTCTTTATACTAATGAAAATCCTAAATAATTGCTCTAAAGTCAGTTCACACTCATAGGATGAAGATTAAAAAGAGCACAAGGGTAATTTTATTTTACAGCTTAGCCTGATATGTGTGTGACTGATTAACTCCAGTGTCACAGACAAAGAACATAAATGTCTTTGATTTGTATGTTTATGTAATATAATAGAAAATCTCAGCTATCAAATTGACCAATGACAAAAGTATATCATGAAAGACTGACTGGGAACAGTATTAATCTTTAGAACATTTTATGAATGAAAGAGGCTCCTGGAAAGATTCTTAAGACGACACAGAAAGAGATACTCAACTACTATGCGAAAAGAACCTGAAGCTTTAGTCAAGAAATAAATTAACTCCTTACTTTCACAAGAAATTAATACTAATTAATGTCAACTATATAGAAAACCGCAGTAAGATCTGGTGAAGCATGCAATAGTCACGATTATGCGTATAGTACGTGTTTGCCTCTCTGCGGCACACTGTCCACTCACGCTACTGCACCCTGCTGCAAGTCCCGTTTCGGGCAGTTAATGGTCTCTCCATCTGTTACGCGCACAGCATGGACAGCGCTCTGAAACCACGGGACTACTGGTATTAACCCTCCTCTGCTCACTTGGAAAAATGGCCTTTAATCATTTGCTACTTTAACTCTTTTGAACCGTTTGCAAACCCGCAATTATTTGTATGTATTCAACTAAAAAGAGGATTCTGCTGCAAGCCAGTCTTGGCCTTTACACCATCTACAGTTCAGCAAAAAAAGAAAGTCCTTCTCCCCTTTTCTCAAAGAGCTGAGGAAAAACAAATGCTTTGCTTGCCTTGGGGAAGAAACAACAAAAACAGCCTTTCAATTTTCAGACACTTTCATGCCCAAGTTGTCACTGCAGGAGCACATGCTGGTTAGCCCGTACTTGTTTATGCTAGGACTGAAAGCAACAGCTTTCCTGAACTATCACCAGCATTACACAGACAACTAACTTGGTCTTGTAAGGACTTCTAACTTTTTTCCCCACATTAATGTTTTAAGAAAATAGAGTTTAACCATCTCTATTGCAGAACTCCTCACTACACAATTGATAATGAAATGTAAATTATTAAAAAGTTAATTTCCCTTTGGATTTTCATATTTTCAGGCAGGTTTTTTCTTGTAAAAGTGTATTTAAAATATCATACGTTTGTATAAGCAACAGCCAAAACTAGATGTTTGATAAACTTCAATGTATCACCAAACCTTGTTTTTTGATAAGAAAACGAGCAAAAAACAAAAACCAAAAAAACCAAACAAAAAAAGCCCAAACCCATACACCAGATTCTGACACACTGGCAGGGTTTAACACCATCTTAACCGTATACACATAGGTCACGTCTTCCTGCTGCCACAGGGCACAGGCCTCCTGGCTCTCAAAGCAGAAGCCCCTCCGCGGGCTCTCGACAGGAACAAGTGCAGGCGGAGAACCCCTTCCTGTAAGATTAATTCAGGTTTGGAAGTCTGCTTTAAGGAAAAGTCTGCTCCCAAGCCTCATAAATAAAAAACAAAACACCGACGACTACCTTGGGGGAAGTGGAAGGAGCGGTTGTGCTCCTGAGCAGAAAAGCACCTGCACTCCACTTTGCCACGCTTGCGGGGCAGGAAGAGGAGCCGCAGAAGGTCCCATTCCGCAGGGACCACGAAGGTTCAGGCAGTGACGAGCCT
>NW_010432197.1:0-1277 GCF_000710305.1 Buceros rhinoceros silvestris | reverse complement strand
CAGGGGAAGGATCTGCATGGCGTGAGATACTCTCGGTACTTTAGTGGCTCTAATGTGCCAGGCCACTGAATCCACACAATCCAAAATACACGGTTATCCTTCTCCTCCACCTGGCTAGAGGCAGGGCCCCCCTAGCCCTGTAGGTGGACTTCACCACCAGGGGAAGGATCTGTACGGCGTACGATACTCTTACCAGGAGGGATGCTCCGTGATCTGTCGCGTCACCCACCAGAGACTGGAGCAATCTGTCTCTGCCTGGGGAAACTCCGCGATCTGCTGCGTTTCTCACCAGAGGCTGGAGAAATTCTTCTCCGGCCATAGTCATCGCTGTTACGTTGTTTACAGCGTGAGTCACGTGCTGAGGGTTGTTGTTGCTCCCTTCTCTGGCTCCCACACGGGCAATCACGTTGTGGCCGATTCTGCTTGTTTCTGTTAGCTCTGGGAGAAGAATTAGTTGATGGACAATTAGTTTCACCGACTGCCGCACGTACGTCCCTGACAGCATCTGCCAACTTCTGTACCTCTGCGATGAGGTACTCTTGGTTTTGGCGAATAATAACATCAGCATACTGACGGAGTCGGTGGCACACATCCCCTACGGTTCTACCAGGCCCTGTCTGAGTCCACAACATGGTAGATAATGTATGGGAGTATTCTTTTGGCACGCTCCGAATAAACTTTTTAAGTAAGGCCGTGGTAGCAGTCACCAATTTGGGGTTGTAAATTCTCTTGTGCGCTCTATCCATAAGTCTAGCATAGAGAATCTCTTTCATAGCCAGCTCTCTCAGGTATTCGATGCCTTTACTTAGATCATTCCACAGAGGGCCACAATGTGTAAGATCATCTCTAGTGGGATATCTGTACGCTACAGCTCCCAGAAACCGCTCCAGAATATGGAGTTCTCCCTCATGTTCTCCTATCTGACTGTCTATGCCTCCTTCCAGGGCCATGCTTCCCAACTGCCCAACTGCCCAGCTTATGCTGCCCAACTGCCCAACTGCCCAGCTTCACCACCGGTTAACTCTGTGCTTACACCCCTCTGATCCCAACAACGAAGTAACCAGCACAGAATTGACTCATTTGGATGCCTCCTAAACTCCTGCCTGATGTCCCCTAAGTTCCTCATAGAGTAAGGTTCATAACCATCATCATCATCATCTGAGGGCTTGCTCCCAAGCGGTTGTGCTTGATCTCGCTCGGGACTTTGTCTCTTAGGCAAGCTGGGTGGTGCATCACCATTAGGGCTGCCAGGGTCACCAGGCTGATCATCCGATGTC
>NW_010432196.1:0-29852 GCF_000710305.1 Buceros rhinoceros silvestris | reverse complement strand
GGGGGGTGGCATCCTTGCGAGATAGGTTCATGTAGACAAGGTGAGTAGTTGAAAAGAGCTTTATTCAAAATGGTTTTCAAAAACTGCCATTCAGCGCATACTGATTTTCACCTGACAAACTGGAGAGTGAAAACGAAGGAAGTGAAAGATCTAAACACTGAATTTAAAGGTCACTTTAGTGGGAGGAATTTGTCTACGTGTCGGAGTCAGCATTGCAGACGTGGTCTCTGCATTACCCATGAGTATCTCCTCTCTGACAGGAATGTTTACCTCTACCAGCCTGCTCCATCCTCTCTCACTGTGCACCTTTAGATGTTGTTACACACCATGGTGGGGGTGTCTCCATTGGACCCATCTCAGGAATGTCCTTGTCCTGTCACTGGCTTTTTAGGTTTCTCCATTTGGCAGGGGGTGTGTGCAAGCGAATATTTATGTGGGCTGAGCTCTTCTGGCATCCTCCACGTTGACACCATGTTATCTAACTCTGCTCTGACCAAAGTTAAGTTTTGATCTCAACCCCATTTGGGCCAACTCACGCAACTCCATGGCTGTGCTAAAGTAAATAAGATCAGTCAGAGCCTGTTCTTGGACTCTGACTGATACAAATAAATTACCTCCCTCCCCCACACTCTAAACTAAGCAGCCGCAGGCAATCTTCCCATTGGGAATGAGCTCCTTTGTGCGATCCCTCAGCCGGGCTCATGCATTGTCTGAGCATTTGCTCTTGGACACAGGTCAAAGCTGTGCCAGGGGCTGTGCTAACAATGTAATGGTGTGTGTGTAGCTGTGGGACAGTGCCCAGATCCGTGACTTGGCTCTGTTTAATTCACTGGTATAGGCATACTGACTTCAGCACAAAGAGAATCCAGCCCCATGAGAATAATCTGGGTTAGGTAACCGGCTACAGTACAACCATCTACCAAACAGGACTTCTGGAGAAATACTCCCTTTTTCCTGGTTCCATGACGGTATTTTTCATAGATCTAGTTCTTTACACAAGTTTTGTAAAGGTCCTGAGTGAAAAAGCACTTGTAGAATTCGCTGTTTCTGCATGCCTCCCATGGTGTTTGATCAGTAACGCTCTTAAATCTTCAGGTGCGTTACTGCTGTGCGTAGAGGATTTATTCCTGCAGGAGCTCATGGTGCATCTGAAAACATTTGGAAAGCTTTGGTAGTGTAAGCTGTGATTCCTGTTGGAGTTGGTGTAACGCAGCGATTTGCTGCCATTGCGTAAGTGTTACTTTATCTTCTAGCACTGCATTGCGTATTGCACAGTCCCAAACCGCAGAGCACTTGAGCTCTTGTGCATGTTTAAGCAGAAATTATCCTCTTAATTTTAATGAGCTTTGGCTGAAATTGGGGCATAGCCATGCTATGACTTTGATACAGAAATATCTGCAAAGAACACCCAAGGGCTCAAATCTCACAGAGCAAGAAGATACTGAATTCCCTCTTGGTCCTAATGATGCAAAAAACCTCTGAAGTTTTTGGGAGCCTGTATATGCCCTTCGGTCTGAACATCAGGGAGAGCAAAGTACTCCAAAGAGGGTGGGCAGAGCTGGCTCGCTGAGGTTCCAACTAAGGTGGATCATTAGAAACTGAGGGCCAGTGCTGATTCGAGTCCTCAAAGGGCTGAAGCACATTTTAGACTGGTGAAAAAAGTCTTGTTCTGGATCAGATTTACACTTCAAAACCGTCCCCTGAATTGAGGTACCTAATCCAATCCATCCTCATTCAGATAAAACACAGACTGGGCCCCAGGACATGCCCCACTTGTCTCTTGCTTACACGTTTTTCTGAGATGAATGGATTAAGATGGGAAGGCTGTCTTCGGCCTGAAGAAAACAATTTTCACTAACTTGCATTTGCTGATAAATACATTTAATGAAACAAAGGCGGGACAGTGATAATCATCAATATCCAAGGATTAACACCAAAAACTTTCACAGTGTAGAGAGAAACGGAAAGCTCATAGAGTAAACCACCTCATTTGAGAGAGGCAGCTGAGGAAGATAAGGCATGCTCTGGAGAGCAGTGCTTTCCTCCATCATCTGTGAGGGGTCTCTAGAGGGTGAAGTCAGGCTTAAATGTCTCTTAGGCTACATCTAAACTATAAAGAGTGTCTTGAAAGAATTGAAATCTTGAAATAATTGTTTTAACGTCACAAATTCATGATCAAGTGCCTATTGGGGGCGCATTCATATTAATCATAGATCTTGTCAGAAGTAATTCTCAGCTTTAAAGAAATATGAAACTAATGGGTTATGGTCTCTAAGGCTTTTTTTTTTTTTTTTAGGGATGGAGTTGGTTTTAGTTTGTGGGTTTATTTGGGGCTTTTTTAATCAAAGGTCAGTATTCTTTATCTCAGGCTTTCAAAAGCAGACTGGCTCTGTATTTCTTTTCCTGGAGAAGTGGACTATCTGCATGGGCATAGAAGATGCTTTTTCTTAAATACCACCAAAGCTGAGGGCTCCATTTCGGCCCCAAGCAATCGCTTGTTGTACTTCATTATCCTTCCTATTAGGGAGTTTATCATGATATCCAACCTAAATCCTCCTTGCTGCAATTTCAATCCAGGACCTTTTGTTCTTTCCCCTGTAGACATGGAAAATAGCTTAATCCCTGGCCAAATGAACCGACCACAGCATAAAATAGAATCACCCATTGGCAAAAGCTCTGAAGTGAAACATTGGAATTGTTTTACCTTGTTAATGCTGTTAAGTCCAAGTGATGAGACAGAGAGCTACAATGGTTGGGAAGAAGTTTAAGAAGGGTAAAAAAAACCACAGGCTGATGAAATCAGATTATTTCTATCTGGTGATTGCTTTAAAAAACCCAAACAATCAGATCAGAACCAGGGGAGAGGACACGCACCCCAGGTAATACAGGGTGTTTGATTCTGCAGAAAGGAGAAATTGTCTGCTCGTGTGGAAACTGGCAAAAGCCTTTTTGTCCTCAGCAGAACTGTAAAGACTTATGACCTGTTGTGAAAAGGTTGTGAGAAGTGAAATCGTCATGGGGCAGCATGGGGCAGTGAGGAGCGTGGCAGGTCACAGTGCCCAGATCCCTGACAGGTGTGGGCAGTGTTCATGGGATCACAGAATTGTTTGGGTTGGAAAAGCCCTTTCAGCTCCTCCAGTGCCCCCGTTCCCCAGCACTGCCAGGTCCCCCCTGACCCCTGGCCCTCAGCACCACCTCCACACGGCTGGGAAACCCCTCCAGCCACGGGGACTCCACCACTGCCCTGGGCAGCCTGCGACAGGCTGGGACAACCTTTTCAGGGAAGAGATTTTTCCCTAATGTCCAGCTTTTGCTGCCGCTTGTTTCTTTTGCTGTCACTGGAAGCATTCAGAGGATGAAAAAATGGAGAAAGGAAAAACAAATGGGAAAGAAAGATCACATTTTTACTTGAGATCAGAAGAAGAAATAAAGAAAGGAATGAACACAAAACTGCTGAAATGTCCCGTTTGAAAGAAGAACATTTTCATTTTTCTTAAGTTGTTTGTAAGGAGAAATAAAACATCAAATCTGGTGAGTGATAGCCATGTCCCAAACCAGTCTAACACCAGTAGGTTAAAAAACCTCAGACTCTGCTCAGGAAATCATAAATACACAGTCTCTCAATCACATATGAACAAAAGCATTAATTTTCCCCGCGATGGTATGCAGTTTGCAACCTGCTCTCTTCCACCTCCCACTTTGATGGTCTATTTTGGATCTTGACAAGCCGCCTGTCTAGTCAATTTGTTCTTGAATTCCTCCATCCAGCACCTGTTCTGCATTAAAACACGAGCCTCTACAAACAAGCATTCCCGGACCAGACATGAGGAAAACTCGGAACTGAAGTGAACGTTCAGCTCCATTAACTTCCATAACTGGATGATGTCCTTTATTTTTGAACACTGCTTTTAATGGCCCCTGTTAAAGATGAAACAACATTGAGTTTAGCTGTTACTGGATCACCCTGTAATTTGCACCCATTAAAAAAAAGAAATAAAAAGCCATGACTTTTTTCAGCTCTCTAGCTGCAAACTCAAAGCTGTCAAGTTACACACTTGGAAACAACGTTTTTAACGTTTTTTTAAAATGTTGCTCTCAGCTTTATTTTCCACTAGAAAAAAAAAAAAAAACAAAGCAGCAAAATGTGGGGGGAAAAATGGTGGTAGAGAACATAAAACTCACTCAGCTGTGAGTAGGGGTATAGGGTTTGCTTCATCACATGCTTAAAAACTAGTGTTGAAGGAGTGTGATGGATTTGGGTGATGTGGTAGCTCAGGCTTTAGGGTTGCAGTAGGGTTAACCAAGTGATGAACTGAGAAAGATTCCTGAGCACGTTCACATGCCTGCAACTGCTCAGGTTTTTAATCAAGTTACACTTTAGCAACTTATCCTTTGTCACTGATCCAAGGTAAAAGGCGTGTGTGCTCTTAACCTGTCCCAGCTCCAAAGCCAAATGTCACCTGAGACACTATACTAGTGTCAGTGCCATGAAATTGCTTAAGTGAAAGCAATTCACCCAAATTCGGGGAGGAGCAGTATAAAAGTAGGTCTCTTGGGGGGCTCTGCAGAACTTCTGAGAAATTGTAACCACATAACACAGAATGACTGACCGAGTTCTGCAGAACTCAGCATAGTTTCAGGCTTGCAGATTCAAAGTCAAGTTTTACGTGACAGCTCGCAAGTGTCTGTATGTGAAACGGGTGTATACAATTTCGTTTCAAGTAGTGGAAAACCAGTCAATGTACTCAGCGAAATTCAGAGCACGGTTCATCTGAGAAGCGAGTAGGGATGCAGCTTAGCTGCTTAAACCTAAGCAATTATTGCCATCTGAGATGCCTGTTGGTATCCAAGAGGTGGTGAACACAGCCCAGGGCCTGGCAGATGCCCACCCAGCAAAGAGACACCAGATGGGATCCTGCTGAGCAGCTCAAACGAGACTTCTGCTTCTTGATTGCTGAACTGAGCTCAAGATTTCCTCAGACTGCGATGGAAACTTCCACACCCAGCCCACTGGTTGCTCTCCATATGTGGGCACCTATACGTCTGAATTTTTAAGCTGAACTCCTGCCTGAAGGAGTAATTCAATTCCCTAAACATAAGGCATTTATTGCAGCTGAAAATGCTTCGTTTTGTCTTGCCCGACCTCCAGCTGCAGTTCGAGAACAACACAGCTCTCCTGAGGATTGTCTGTTATATCTGCCAGTCCAGCCTGGGTGTCTCAGAAACCCCAGAACATTTGCAACTAACTAAAAAATGGAGTTTAATCCTTGAGATAAACCTGCAAAATCCATTCAATTTGCCACTTTCCCAATTCTGTAAGATTTATCTCCCTTTCCAAGATTGTTGCCCAGTGTCGCTTGAAAGAGCTGGTTGAGCTGCAGTTAACCTTCCTAGCCAGTTTTTCAAACGCAGGCGCTTAGGCAAAAGGAGTTGCACAGATCAGCATCTGTGCCAACAGAAAAATAGAGATCTGGAGTCTCGATGGAACTATCAATAATAGTAATAAAATTAGCAATAAAATAAGCTGGGCTTTTGTATGAAAACGTCTTTTGAGCATCTCTGGGGTATTCAAAGTATAAACAACCAAAGAGGTTCCAGCAATACATGAGTAGGAAGAACCTCATCTAATTCGCTGCCCTGCATTGTCTCAAGATGTTCCTCCTCTCCCTGATACCTCCGTATGAAGTATCTAGTCATTTCCCCAAAAGGAAATCCACAACATCTTTAAGTATTTTGCACCACTGTTTACCGCAATCTTGGTATTCAATACCAAAACTTTCTTTTACTATAGGAAAACCAGTAACTTCTCTCCTTCACCCAGTGGGCTCAGAGAACTGTTGATTCCTGAAAATTTTGCAACAATCTCTTTACTACACCTCTGAAAATTAGTATATTCCTGTCCGTACTTATCTACCATTTGAACCGTTTTTCCCCCTAAGCAGCAGCTATGCTTCTCTGTGATGATTTTCTCAAGACACACAAAGTTCAAGACCCGTTGTCTGTTGTACACATGTTTATTTAATAATAAACACCGTTGGAACAATTTGGGTATCTAAAAATCAGTGTCTGGTGGCATCTGAGGCACTTCTCATTATTCGAGACGTCTGTACAGTGTTGATAGATGTTACAGAAGACCAGTGGTAAACCCACGATCCTCTGACTTTGAAACTGGAGACCTAGTGGAATAACTTTAGTCATCTCCAATGTAATGGGATTTTGGAGACGAGATAGATGAGTCATTCCTGAGTAGATGAAGCAAGTTTTTGTAGCCTGTGTTTTGCAGATGGAGAGGAAAGGCCAAGGGAAATGCCATATCCAGCACCAAAAACGTATTTTCTGGTAAAGTCAGGTGTCAAATTTAAAGTCAAATGTGGAGTCTCTCAGCTGTGGTTTGGCCAAGGTTTTGAAGTTGAATTGTCCTCCTCAAGCACAAAAAGTTGCTCTCAGGACGGTGGCAATAGATTCTCATTCCTAGTCAGAAAAGGGGTCATCTTCAATCCAGTTTTCTTAGTGCCTTATGTCTCACCATGGTTTTTCCCTGCTGGTTATGCAGGGATGAGAGTCAGGGAAATACATCTTGAGATAAAAACCTGAATCTCTATCCGGAGTCAAAGATGCTGTGACAGGTGCCTGATTTTACCTGGATTTTATCATGGTCTGAATAGGGATTACCACTCACAGCTTGCCTAGTCTCACAGAAGTTCTTTATCTCCTTTATGGACAAGTACATGGAGTTCTCTGCAATTATGGGGTTAGCAATTAACCTTCCTCCTGATCTTCACTGTCATTAGTACCAAATACATGTTTAGCCTCAGGAATATTTGGGAAACTCTGTGGCCAGGGTAATTGCAAAGGCATTTGTAGAGCTTTTAATAGGGACCACTGTATAAAAGCTTCCTCTGTTGCTAGTTTTGGCATGTTGACATGTACTTTCTCAAGTCCTTTATAAAGAAGGGTGTTCTAAACGGTTTATTTGCCATCTTGTCTCCATTTCCCAACATATTTCTTATTCAAATAGCAACAGGGCAGCTATTGAAAACTGAATATTTTTCTGCCTTGATGAGACTATGGTCTTGCACAAGTTCAGTAAGATGCCTGCAAGAAGGATTAGTGAAGGCATTAACCGCTCGGTCAAACATGTCCTACAAGCAATGAGATACTGCTGTGACTTATTTCCCTTTTAGCATCTGTGGTTTCAAGAGATGTGAGAACTGAAGTGATACGGTGCAATCGAGAAGACAACGAATTGAACCTAAATTCCAACCGTGGGTTGTCAGTAAAGTCTCAAACTGAGCTGCTCTCCAATGTCAGTTATAAACACACCCTTCCTTCCATCCATCTTAAACTTGCTCAAGGACAATAGTGCTGACTTCCCAGCCACAACACAGGACATCCCAGCAGCTGCCAAGAAGGGCTTGTGCTTTGCACTGGGGTTGGATACGGGGAGAGTGCTTTCTTTTGCATAAACGCTGATGTCTCACTGCAGAGGTAGTCAGCAGGGCGAGATCAGTACAGCTTAAGGAAAGGTGCTTTAAAAAACAAGAGGTGAAGTCCTGGGTTTCTTGCTAGAAGCCTTACCTGGTTTTATGACATTCAGATTTGTTAGTGTGGGAATAATTCTGAGATAATGTGACTGCAGTGTTCTGGGATGCAGATAAGCATTTCCTCAGAGCTCTGCACTGTACCAAGGTTCTAGTTTGAGAGTCAACTCAGGAGCTCCTTGTGCTAATGATAGATAACCCACTAGCAGTCAGTGAAACCATGAAGGAGGCTCAGGATCATGTTGGTCCATTGTCTTCCCAGGTAAATCATGGCTTGGATCACCAGTAGACCTACAAACAAGTTCTCTTCCTTCTCACTCCTAGGGCAACAGATGATATTCTGCAGACAGATTGGGACTTTACAGGTCCAGGGGCTAGAGGAGGGTATCGACACCACCTAACCCTAGGGGTGGCATTCACCCTGCAGATTCATCCATCTGAATTCGGGTATGTAAAAACAAGAAGTTCATATGAACAGGGTATCTTAGTTATTTTAATGGTTCGTGCAGATCTGAGGCTGATACAATTTGCCAGGACACAGACTCCTCGTGCCATTTCAGGCACCCGAGTCACCTGAAATTTTCCCTTGGCCCATGTCCTTGGTCCTGTGGGAGGCAGGGTCCTTAGGGTAGGGGATCTCGAACAGTGCCACATATCAATGTTGAGGAAGTCAAACTGAGTCTTGGCTCTCTCTTGACTGTCACGGGAGGTAGGATACCCCGTGCACAGACTTTCACAGGTAGACACCTACATGTGAGTGTCCAGATGTGGATCTGGCTCTAAGTCAAGAACCTACATTAGAAAGATAATCTCTCCGAGCCCCCTCTACAATTAAAAGGGAGATTCCCTTGAGAGGGCAAGGGATTGGATCCTTCCTCCAAATCACTCTTGGATGGGACCTGTCTCTCTCCATTGACTACAGGGTAACATAGGGGTATCTAGGCTCTTAGTATTGGCCCTAATTTAGATGTCTGTCTTTTGGGGGATCACTGCTACAGCAATATACATCTCCTACATGCTTAGGAAAATCTCTGCCATCTTCTTTCCCTGGGGAACAGAAAGCTCTGCTGTTATTTTAGTTTCATTCCCACCCACTGCAAGGATGGGGTATGAAATAAAGTACATGTTTGGCTGTAAATTTTCTGCTACCAAGACTGATCCAAACCTCATCAATCTCTAAGGCAGATTTGCCCTGACTGGGGCAGCCCCTGAATCAAGCCTACAAGATCAAAGACAGAAGGGAAGAAAGCCAAAGACAGATTTGGAAATATAATCAGCTAGCCACAGCTATATTCTTAATTAAATTGCTACAGGCCAACAGCGGCTCTTTAGGGAGTCTCTAAACTCTAACACATGCCCCTATATTGCAGTAGTAAAACCAAGGAATAATTTTGCTCGACAATAGCTTTCCTGTGTGCATTGAAATGGACTAATATGCTTTCGTGCCTGAATTTAGTGGTTTGAGGGTAAATATATAACTGTGAGAGGGGTTTTTTTCCTTCTATTTTTTTTTTCTGGTCCTCCAACCATGATGTCAAAGTGAGGGAAAATATTTTGTAAAAAACAAATTAACAAACCACAAGAAATCCATATGACATTTCCCCTGTCTAACTCCTGCAGCTGTGAAATCCCAAGTATACTTTTTCTCCACAAATACACTCCTCTGTGGACATCAGTACCACAAACCAAAGCAGAGGCAGCGAGGGCAGCAGTGGCCTTTTTTAGAAGCTGCCTACAGAGAGGCTTGAGGGTCCCATCCATTCAGGGGAGATCAAGTGAGAGAAGGCCAAGACAAAGGGGTCAGCATAACCCAGGAGGTATCATTCAATGTTTTTGGAGTGAGGCCCTGCTTCCCAGAAAGCAGCTGGACATTGCCCCATGATTGGAGGTAAAGAATAAATATTTTTGTTTTCTTTTCTTCTGCACATGGTTTTCGCTTTTCTTTGTTAATTGCCTTTATCTCAACCCATGAGTTTTCTGTGATATTTTCTCCCTCTGTCCTGTTGAAAAGGGGATGTGATAGAGCAGCTTTATGGGCAGCTGGTGGCCAGCCATGATCAATGCACCACAACCGGGTAGAGCCTCACTCTATCTTCTTGACGAGCTACTCAGAGGTACCAGCAGGCTTCTATCGGGTCCCCACAAAGCCTTGCCTTCTTCAGTCTGCACAAACCCAGCTCCCTCAGCTTCTCCTCACAGGACAAGTGCTTCACTCCCAACTGTTGTGGTGGCCCTCCATCAAACTTGCTCTGGTTTATCAAAGTTTTTGCTGTAACTGGGGCCCAAAACTAGGTGTAGTAGTATAGATGCCATCCAAATTTTGATCCAAAACAACAGCCAGTCATCACTCCTTTCACTTGATAGATACGTGTCCCACACACTAAATTTTTCCTAGAAAATACAAGAAAACTTGTGAATGAATTTTACTTGATCTGAGACAGAGATGTCTGGTTAAAAAGCCTTCCTTCCTTTACCTTTCTTTGCTATAGGTCCCTACCCTCCAGCCTCCTGAACTCTATCCGGATATCCCTTAGCATGAGAAGAATCAGGTTTAGGCCGATCCCTTTTCGCTGACTAAAGGTACTAATTGCAAACCTCACTCACAGCATCTCAACCATCTGTAAATATTTGGGAACAAGTTTTTCAGTGCATTGCTGCAACTCGTGTTCCTGTCACCTTTACAAGTTCTGAAAATATCTACAGATAATGCCATCCTGCAAGCCCATGGCAAACTGAAAATCCCGGGAACTTGCTCAGAAACACACTCATCAGTCTATTGTATGCCAACTTTAAACAGACTCTCAAATAAACACGCCAATTGATGCTCACCAGCCTCTTCCCCTTACGTGCTTTCCCACTCAATGCCTTCTGTCAAAAGCAGAGAAGCTCAGGGAAGACAGGAGGTGAACTCCATCAAAGCAGCACATGGCATATTTGAATTTTCCTTTATGAAACAGATGGATATTTCCTTCAGAGTTAAACAATGGAGGATGTCCCCGTCTCTCACATCTCTGAATGGCTTTTTTTCCTACTGACAAATTCACCTTTTTGCAGATCTTAGTGAAAATATATTAGTGTGATGCATATGCGTGTAAAATAATTTAAGACTGTGGCTAGTGTTTAAAAAAAGCAGAGTAAAACAGTTATTTCTGGAGAGAAGCCAAGAGACTGAGAAAGTATCAGCATGCTCAGATGCAGAGGTTCTTCAGAGGTCAAGCAGGTGAATGATGGTGGTCTAGAGCCGTGGACAGGTCTCAGCAGCCAGGAGAGGTTCAGCAAACTGGTTCAGTGCCCAGCTCAGTTGTGTTGCCCTGCTGGTGTGGTGACAGAGCCAAGAGAAGTGACAATGTGGTGCGATGGCAGCGGGATGGAGTCCTGTACCTCCGCTGCCTCCACCCTCTTGAGCCATACCAGGGCCATGGTCACCACCACCTAAAACTGAAGGGAAAGCAGTCCGAGAGGTCAGCCTGAGTTAGCTGTGAACGACTCCTGGCTACTACCTGGGGCTTTCTGTGAAGGAGACCTCCACCAGCTGCCAACCCCACCTGGCTCTTTGGGGAAAAACAGACCCACACTGAGCACAGATGGTGAATGGAGCCCCAGCGTCTGCAGGGTCAACACATACAGCTGAGCTCATCTCCCTTCTCCCTCCTCACAGTCAGCAGAGGGGATTTTAGGGAATAATTCATCTGAGTTACCTTCAACACACACTTCAGGACGAGAAGCTCCACACTCCAGTTCATTAAACATATTGAACACATCTCTGGTGACAATAAAAAGAATTCAGAGTACTCAGCGCAAGTGGAAATGTTGACTTTTAGTCACATAAATCCCACAGCAAATATTCCATGGCACCTATTATATACTGCCGTCCTACAGGAGTCTGCCCAAGGACATTTCTTCTGTGCTATACCATCCTGTAGCAGACGTGAGAAATTAAGTTTGCGGAGCATTAGAGATATTTTTCTCAGAAATTGCCATCTTTGTGTGTGGGGAGATTCATTCCCGTGCGCATGGCAGGCAGAACAGTACCTCAGTGAGTCCTCACAACATCCCTGTGGTTTAGCCAGTAGTTTGCAAGGAGTTGATTACGATCATTGTCCACATCTTTCATTGTACAGAGGTGGATAATCATTGAAAAATTATCCAGCCCCCTAAATCAATCCACGTCCTACAGAAACTCATTGCTGAGCACACCTGAAAAGAACATGGGAAGGGAGGCCAGGGATACACACCGGCTGTCAGCAACACACAGTTGTGCCAGTTTCCCTCTGACTTTTGTCAATATGTGCCCACCAGTTAAAAAACTGTAAAAACAAACCAAAAAACCAGTAAGAAATCACTAGTTTCAATAGTGCCAATTGACAGCTAAGTCAATAATTGCAGATATTTGGATTTTTATTTATATCAGTGAGGTGAAACCTTCAGAAGGCTCCATAGATAGGAGGGGACCCTTATGGCAACCGATTCCTGACCCTCTTTCAGATTACTGCTAAATTCATGATTATTTCAAACAAGACTGTAATATAAATACTCCTTCTGACCACGTGCAGAAATCAAAATCATCCCTCTCTACCAAATTCCTGCGTCAGCTTCAGGATCCCCGTAACTTCAAATCGACAGCCTTAAGAAGAAAATGTACCACAGGAGGGAAATAGGAGGAATCCTGGATATTGGCAATGTCAGAAGTCCCTGTAGGAAGAAAAAATAACAGCAAGAAATTAGAACAGTGGGTAATTGTCTGCCAAGTTGAACCACTGAGTCCATTCAGTAGCAGCAATTCAGGAATTTCCACTTTTGTCCCTTTCAACACAGGAAATAGCCTTGCCTCGGGCTGCCTTTCATTTAATAGAGGTAGAAACTTCTGCTTCCCATCCTTCACTGACAAAGTAAGATGCTCCCTGTCCTCCAAAGACCCCTCAGGTACCTTCTCCCTTGATGCATGAGGCAACCTGGAGGAAAGGATGCTCTGATGGTCCCATACTGGAGCTCAGCTTCAAGAAGAGAGATGCCCGCCAGCACGTACGTGGTTTCTTTGAAGTGCTTGAACTCCATCATCCCAGCCTGCTTCACCTACAGCTCAGAAACAATGGAGACAGAGACTAGGACACCAGGCTGTAAAATTCTGGCTGTAGGAAAGGTGAGAGATGAGCCTACCACATCAGTTTTGGGTACTGTGGACATGACGGGCAAACCTGTACAACTGTCTGGCAAGCCAGGAGTAAAGTAGAATTAGAACACCAATTTGTGTGTGTGTGTGTGTGTGTGTGTGTGTGTTCATGCTGCTGGAGCCCTGCACATTGAGGACTTCCAGAGATTTTTGAGGCTGAGGAATATTTCCTGGGAAAAAAGAAGGCCAGAGGTAAAACTAGAATTACAAGAAGTCCCTCCACATCTGAAACATTTGCCAGGCCTTGGGGAAACTTTATGCTTGTCTGTCTGGTCATATCCCTTCATCTTTTTCTTCTTTTTATTTTTATCTTCCTCTGTTCGTTTGTTTCTTTTTCTCTGAGAGGGGTTTGTGAGAGACATCACCCCTGGGAAGGAGATGAAGAGAAGGAAGGAGAGGAAGAGTGTCTCTTCTTTTTGTGCAGTGTTCAGGGAGGTTGAACCCTCTTGCAAAAAAAAAAAAAAAAAAAAAAAAAAAAAAAAAACAAAATGGAGCCAACATGTCTTTAATGGTGGCACTGGGGAGGGTGTGGTGGAGCATTTTTGGGTGTCTTCAGGAGCTGTTGTCTTTGGCTATGCTGCTCTGTCTCTAGATGCTTCCTGTCTTTCTGAGGTTTTCTTAACTTATAGAGTATCTGTGTCAGACTTGAGGTTCACCCGGGAAATTGGTTCTTGCTGTGTTCAGCAAAAGGGAAGAGAATGGAGGAGAAGAGAGCCTCAGGCTCCCTGCCCATCAACCCACTGCATTGTGAAGCCTCCAGAGCCCTGTTTGCCCAGAGCAGTTTCTGGAACAGATGTGCTCTTATGGATTAGAGGCAAGTTTTATCTACCACATTATTTCAGAGAGTTTTCCAACCCTAAACATGGAGACCCAGCTCCCCTCTTTCCACTGCACACCTCCTCTTTGGCAAGAGAGAAGTTTCAAATTTCCATTTTACATCTAAGGCAGCATTTCATCCTTCACTATAGCTTGGCCAGTGCGGAACCACACCAAGGGTCTGTGAAAGGAGATCTGAGAAGGGGATCATGTTTTGCTGGACATGGTGGCTGGGCTGAAGGATTCCTTTAACCTCATCTGGCACGCTGTTATTTAAGACATCACGTCTTGCTCAGGGTGTATTTTGGGCATCATATACCTGCACTGGCTCTACCACCTCTCACCAGCCTTACCCTGTGAGCAAGACTATCCCACACATGAAAGACTGACACTCCTGCCTGTATAATTGCAAAGGGAGACACAGACCACTATGCTGTGACTGTGCAGACTCGGGTACTTACCCAGAAATACACACGGACAGACATACCTGTCATACCTGACATACCTGTCAAATACCCTCCCTTCCCAGGTGTGTTTTCACTCATGCATGGGAACGACACACAGGCACAGGCACGCTTTGACAGAGGCACACGCAGAATCGGTTGCAAAAGTGTATGTGGTCATACACGTGCAAACATCTAACCCAGATAAATACAAGAGGAGTGGGTACTGGTATCCATAACAGAAGTTTCTCCATAATCTCATCTTAATGATAACGACTTAAAAGGGGTTCTCCAGAAAAGAGAACGGTATGTTCATTGACAAGAAATGTTCGATGCTAATGTCTGAGCAGTGATTAGAAACTTCTTTTCAGCTATCACAGAATCACAGAATCACAATATGTTAGAGGTTTGAAGAGACCTCTGGAGATCATCCAGTCCAACCCCCATGTTAAAGCGGGGTCACCCAGAGCAGGTTATCCAGGATGGCATCCAGGAGGGTTTGGGATCTCTCCAGAGAAGAGGACTCCACCACCTCTCTGGGCAATGTAGGCCAGGGCTCTGTCACCCTCCAAATAAAGAATTTTTTCCTCATGTTCAGGTGGAATTTCCCAGGTTCCATTTTGTGCCTGTTGTCCCTTGTCCTGGCACTGGGCACCGCTGGGCAGAGTCTGGCCCATGCTCCTGACCCTGCCCTTAGCTATGGATCAGCATTGATGAGATCCCCTCTCAGCCTTGTCTTCTCCAGCTGAACAGCCCCAGGGCTCCCAGCCTTTCCTGGGCACAGAGATGCTCCAGCCCCTCCTCATCCTCACAGTCTCCACTGGACTCTCTCCAGTAGCTCCTGTCTCTCTTGAACTGGTGAGCCCAGCATTGGACACGGTACTCCAGATGGGGCCTCACTGGGGCAGGGTAGAGGGGGAGGAGAATGACCCTCAACCTTCTGGACACACTCTAGGTCTGTTGGACCCTTGCACCCCAAGAGACCATTGCCATTCTGGGCCGTGACAGCATGCTCTTGGCTCATGGGTATCTTGTTTTCCACCAGGACTCCCAGCTCCTTCTCCGTGGAGCTGCTTTCCAGCAGACCAATTCCTGACTGCATGGCAGAATCACAGGGTGGCAGGCAGTAAATGCAGCCAGCTAGCAAGGTCCTCAATAAATTAACGTCACAAAGGTCTGCCATGGGTGACAGGTACCTGGTACATTCCCTCCCTCCCTCTCACAGCAATGTCATCTCCGTTTCCTTCTGACATTATTCCTGGGAGCAAAGCACACTCTGATTTTTACTCCATTCTCTATCCTGCACTTTTTCCTGTGGGTTTTATGGGCAGGAGCAGCTCGTTATATCTCCGAGGTAATCTTAGGCAAAGCTGCTCTGCACAGAACCATGTGGCTCAAATTATTCTGGTGTGTTCCCATAAATTGTGGCTGTATTTTCATCCTGAGAGAACTTTATTTAGCTTTCTAGATGGTTGCTGTGTTTTAAACTCTGTCCCAGAGCAGCATGAAATTGCCAACACAGCCCAGGGCACCCACTTTGCCACCCACAAATCTCTATGCCACGAACCATGTCTAACCTTGAAACTCTTTAAAACAATATTTTTGACTTCTGCTAGAAATATAAACCAGTCCCCTGTGGCACATATTTTCAGTTGTCTTCTGAGGTTTTACACTTCAAATCTTTGCTTTTATGGCAAATTGGGCATTGGAGCAGAATTTGGCATCTTGATGTTATTTCTGTGTTATTTATTAATGTTTCTCTGACAGCCTTTCTTTTTTTTTGTGGTGCTTGTGTACATAAAAACAGGGTCTGGGCAGTAGTCAGTATTTCTAAAGTATTTACCCTGGCTCTGAAACAGACTCCAGCTTTGACCCGGGAAAGAATCGCTTTAATCCATCACCCCTGTTCTAAATAGCAGCAATGGGAAGCTGGCTCCAATGTCTGCATGTCAGTGCCCTATAGCAGATGCTCCAAGGCTCCCAAACCCATTTATCATAAATACTATATCATCAGCTATGGACGAAGAATCCCTTTTAACAGAAACAATCTGTTACTTTAGGATGAGGAGAACTTCAGCATGGTTTCTGTGATTCCCCAAACAGTCTCAGCATCGTTCTAAACTCTGCAGCTGTGAGACATGATGCCAGAGGCACTATCCCCTCTGTGCACATGGCCAAAGATGTCACTATTTCCTAAATTCACGAGTTTGAGCCTTAATGTCTGTTTCATTCATGTCTGAGACACTGCATCTCTCAGTTAAACCAGGCTTATAGTAGGGGAGTTTTGAGCAGGCAGCTTCACCACTATGCCCAGACTACACCAATAAAAAATAAGCAGTCTTGTGTGCATAATTATCCTCAGAGCTTCTGCTGGCAGAGCTGCACCAGACGACACTCACAGCTCTTCATGCTACTGAGCAACCTATATGAAGAGAGGAACAAGCATAAACACCGTTCACTGCGTCAGCTCATGGTTTGAATCAGTTCCCTTCAGTCCGGTGGCCACGCTCATTCTGGAGGGTAGAGTTTCCCATGATGTCACCAGCACCAAGCATGGAAACCAAACCCATGGCTGTCTGCAGGGCACTCGGAAACAACAGGCTCTGCTCCCCATGGTATAGCATCCCCCAAGGGACACCAGAGAGCTCTGGAGCAGGGCAGGTGTCCTCTGGGAATGCCTCTAAACAGGGACTTTGGGCACGTGGTTGGAGACGATGCTGCTTACAGCCTTTCATGGAAACATTTCTTTGGGTGATGGACTGCTCGCCCAAGGTGACGTGCCGCACTTCACTGCCGAACAGGGTGTGATGATGTGAGATGGCTGTAACGTGAATGCAGGAGAGGTGCAGAGAAAAGGGGCGGAAAGCAAAACTCCAGCTTACGGGGATGTTGATAACTTCCCCCATATTAGAATTCATTCCCATCCCCTAAACCAGAAATGTGAAATTACTCTGTCACTTTTCATTTACCATTTGACCCCAGAAAGTCATGGCAATTTGGGCTCTACTTTGGAGAATTTTCCTCTGTCATTTTTCATCAACAACATTGTTCAAAATGCTTTTTTTTTTTTTTTTTTTTTTTGGTCTGGTTGCTCACTTGCCTGTGTGATGATATCACGAATGTTGGGCAAACACCGTGAATATGCATTTTGATGAAAACAATGTTTTTGAACATAACTAGACTGTAAAGGATGCAATGAAGCAATTGTCTTCTTGTTCTGTTTTGGCCTAGCATCAAGCTCAGCATGATCCCAGTCAATGGCTGCAATCCTTGGCAAGAATGAGGATTGTTGGGCATTTAGAAATTAATAGCAATTAATGATGAGTACGAGTTGCTAACAGTGCCTCTGGGGTTTGCTCCTCGTGCTTGTGACACTGGAATGTGTTAATGAAATGTTATGCACTGGCTGTCTCCCACACATGCATCAGCCTTATCTCTCCACTTCCCTCTTTTCAAAACATGCGAGATCCAATTTTTGGTCAGTCAAAGAAGGAACCTCTTGGGCTTTTTGGGAATTTTGCATTGCTAAACCAGAGAAAAGAAATTAATCTTCTAAGAGGACTTGTCGGAGGCAGAGATCTCTGCAGTCCACTGCCATGGTGCTTCTAGTACCTCACATCCTTCCACTCCAGCCTGCTGCCTTTGGTGTCTCCGTCGGCACGTGTGTCCCAACACAAAGGAAATTTTTCGGACCTCCATGGACCAACACTATGATTGCTTCAAACAACAGGGACTGGAGGGTGTCTTTGCCTGCAGATGGTTTATTAATATGGTATCAACACTGCTGATGCTTGAGAAATGCCCATGGGTGATGGGTAGAATTCAATCTCGTTGGGTTGTCCCAAGGCTACTCACTTTATCCCAAGATTCACTTCTATGCAGAGAGTGCAAAGGGACTCTATGATGGAGTGCAGTGATAGGACGAGGGGTAATGGTTTTAAAATGAAAGAGGGGAGATTTAGATTAATTATTGGGAAGAAATTCTTCCCTGTGAGGGTGGTGAGACACTGGCCCAGGTTGCCCCGGGAAGGTGTGGATGCCCCGTCCCTGCTAGTGCTCAAGGCCGGGTTGGATGGGGCTCTGAGCAACCTGCTCTAGTGGAAGGTGTCCCTGCCCAGGGCAGCGGGTTGAAACTAGATGATTTTCAATGTCCCTTCCAACCCGAACCACTCTGTGATTCTATGAATTACAACCTGACCTGACTCCACTATATCAAACAAGCATGTACTCTATCCACAAGGCCAAAACATCAGCAGAACATCTCAGGAACCTCCAGGAGGCTGCGTTTTTCTGGGGGTCTATAGGAGATGTTATACATCTGGGACCTTGGAGAGATCTTCACAAAATTTTCTGAAGCTCTGAGGCTGGGCAGATGTTTGCTTTGGATTGCTCTGCTATGGAGACAATAAACCAGCTGTACAGACTAAGCCTGGAATTTGGCTTCTAAATCTAGTACTTGGAAGGACTGAATATGTTTGTTTGCTGATGCTGCTGGGTACTCCAGTCTACGTATTGATGCTGTAGGTGTCTGAGTTAGGTGAGATCATTCCTGTCTCGTTTGCAAACTGTTGCTTTAATTGTCTTTATGGGGATTGAGCATCCAAAGTCTGAAGCTCTGAGGCTGGGCAGATGTTTGCTTTGGATTGCTCTGCTATGGAGACAATAAACCAGCTGTACAGACTAAGCCTGGAATTTGGCTTCTAAATCTAGTACTTGGAAGGACTGAATATGTTTGTTTGCTGATGCTGCTGGGTACTCCAATCTACGTATTGATGCTGTAGGTGTCTGAGTTAGGTGAGATCATTCCTGTCTCATTTGCAAACTGTTGCTTTAATTTTTTTTATGGGGATTGAGCATCCAAACCTGTTTATGTGCTTTAGAAACAGACCCATATGTGCTTCCTCGGGAGAAGAGAGTGAACTGACCCCACTACTAAGAAAATCAGCAATGACATTTCAAGCTTGGGTACCCTGTGAGAATAAATAAATCCCACTGGCTAACAGCACAGAGACATCAGATGGGCTGAGGCAATCCTAAAGATAACTGTACGATTCCCTGCACACCGTAAGCACTCCAAAATCATTTCCCTTCAAGAAAGACTTGATTCTTAAAGATAGGCTTTGCATGGACTTACTGCGCGACTCTTTACGGTTTCTTGAAATATCTTGGCACATTCCACATATCTTAGTTTCTATTATTTACCAACCCTCAGCACAGGACGAGAGGAACCGTCCTCCAGTTGTGTCAGGGGAGGTTGAGGTTGTCCCTGAGGCAGAATCTCTTCCCCGCTGGGGTTGTGCAGGGCTGTCGCAGGCTGCCCAGGGCAGTGGTGGAGTCCCCGTGGCTGGAGGGGTTTCCCAGCCGTGTGGAGGTGGTGCTGAGGGCCGGGGGTCAGTGGGGACCTGGCAGCACTGGGGGAACGGTTGGACTCGAGGAGCTTGAAGGTCTCTTCCAACCTGTGATTCTGCGATTCTCTGAGGCTGTGATTCACAAATGGCAGTGGAGAGGAATCAGTCATCAGTTCCGCACCTTCTGGAAGTTCTTTCCTGCAGTTGCTTTGACAAAGGGGGATTTTTATCTTCTTTTTGTTAAAGTTTTCTTTGGTTGGTAATACAGCCTGGCAGGAGTAAGACATGACTACACATCATCAGACAATGAGCTCCTCAAAATGGAAATGTTCTGCAGAAGCATCACTCTCTAAGCTCTCAGGTTGCTCAGCTCAGACAAGGTGAAACCTCTTTGTACTACAGCTGTCATTTTCCACACTTCAGTGTGGGAGAGGGGGTGGATTGAGCATACATCAGCCAAGATCGGGACAGGAATCCCCAAGGCTGTTACTTTTTTTAAACTCACAACAGCACTGCACACAACTCATGGCCTCTTCTTCTGGCCCTAAAGCACATCATTTTCACTTGTTCTACAATGGGATTTTTTTTTTCTCCTTCTCTCTGGTGCTCTAGCAATGTCTGATCTAACACCATTTAGATTCAGTTTGGTTAGTTCTGTGGACAAGTGCATCCTCACACAGCTAGAAGGTTTGAAATACAGGGCAAATGTGAAGAGATATGTCACGTAAGCAAAAGGTGCCTCCTAGAAAAGTGATTGCTAAAGGGTTTTCAAGCAGCTTCTCTGTTTTTAAGAATCTGTGTATCTAAGTTTGCCTGTGAGTGCACTAGAAGGGGCTCACAAACTTACATGCTTGGATTTTCATCTAGACCAACTGTGACCGTGTGATTATGATACTGTGTCTCTGTCTCATGTGCAGGACACAGAGTATGTGCTGAATTTCTGCTCTTCTACCTGCTTTACAGAAGCTACAGAAAGGTACTACCGAGATTTTATTTCTGGCAAGACAGCATGGAAGTGGAAGACAAGGTAAGTCTACCCAAACCAAGAGAAGTTCTTCAGAAGTTTTGATCTAGTTTGAAGACAAACAGTGAGTTCACACTGGAGAACTTTGTGTTGCGCTACCATGGGTCTTGGGATCGGTCGGTATCATCAAACTCAAAACTTCATTCCAGAAATGTCAGACCACACCTTGAGAGATTCTGTGTGAGTCTGTGTTATCTACGTGCTTGTGTGCTTGCTCCTATGCACCCATTGATCCATCCTGGTGGGAACAGAAGTGCAGCTTCACAGTTCCAAATGACACACAGTTGCTTCAATTCAGCAGAGGGCTACCTACCCACGTATGTACTTTTCTTTCTTCATTTTTCCTGTCTTTTATCTTTGCCATGCATCATAACTCTCCCGTGGCACTTTTATGACAGGAAAATGAAGGAATTCACGGAACAGCTAGTTCAGAAACACAGGCACTTTTGGATTTATAAATGAAAACATTCATTTTGCTGTTCTACCAGGCTTCTGGTGTATTTCAACAACTTCACCCGATAAACAGGATAAGAAGGATGGATGGACACAGGCTGCATAGGAAACTTTGGGGAATCTGAAGAATTTCTATGTTAAATACAACTGGGAAATCACGAGGCGTTTGGTGAATTCATCGCTCACGTTGTCTACACCGTGCAGTGTGGTTACATCTCTGCAGAAACACTCATATAGGTATTTAGGATCGGTATCTTATAACCAGATATTAATTCTACCAGTAAGCATGAATTCACAGATATTTTCACATTGTTTCTCCTCCAAAAAACCACTGCTGCTACAATCAGATAATGACGTAGCTTTTATCTTGGTGGGGCTTTACGTTGGTGGGGAGAGGAAGGGGCGAAGTACTATGCAGGAAGGTCTGTGAAGTTACAGTCTCTATAAGCAAATCTGATGAGTTTATGAGCTGACTAAGATGAATCTCATCCATAAAACCTCAAAACAGGGCTTGCAGGAGATATTCATACTTCTGAGGAACAACTAGAGGATGGGGCAATAGCCCTGCAAAAGACAAGGCCCACCACTGTTAGGGTGGTGAATTGGGTTGATACAACCTATTCCTGATTCAGTTGTTTAGGGCCGTTTTATTTTCAGAGGAGAGAAAAACAGTGTGTTCAAGGGGCAAATAATCTCATCACAAGATAAAAGCTATGAAAAATCAAATGGGTCAGCTAAGAGAAAGGAATCCCGAAACCAGTTCTGGGGAAAACTACAGATTCTCTTGGGAATGATGTTATGGTGGAAAGTCATGCTTAAAATCAGGTGTAATTTTGACAACAGGTTTGGCTGAAAAAAAAAAACCAGACCTGCTCACAGAGGAAAATGTCGAAAGTGTCAAAATGTTTCATTTGAAAATGATGCGGATGGATGCATTTTAATTTTCCACTCCAAAGCAGTAATTAATTAGTTGAAGTTAAAAAATCACTTTTAGAGCAATGAATAAGTAAAAAAAAAAATAAAAAAAATCAGTTGGAATATATCACTAGAGGGCAAAGTAGTTTTAATTTACCTCCAGCTTAAATTATTGATGGATTTACTTGTTTATTTGCTTATGCACACCATTGAAAAAAATATTACAGTGGTCACTTTCCTTTTGGCTTCCAGATCAAAAAAAGCCAATGCTTCACCCCCTGCTCCAATCCAGGCTCGGGTGAGTTTAAGGAGAGGGTAATGAAATGCCCACCAGTATCCTTGTTCTGACTGAAACCCCCTTCTCCATGGCTGGGTGTTGCAACGCAAGTTACTGCTGGAATGTACTGCGCAATTCTGGCAAGAAGTCAATAGGCTCGAACTCCTCAAATAACCAAAGCACGGGTCGAAGAAACCAGCAGAGCAGGCAGCAGCCCAGACAGCCAGTCCATTAGCAGCTTAACCACAGCAGATGTAAAGTCACCAATGAAACTCCCTGCGGAGTCTCCTCAAGAGCCAGATGCTAGCGCTATAAAAAGAGCTTCTAGAAACTTGGCATGTTTCCTGCCCGCATTTTTTTTTAAAGACACTTTATTATTATTATTATTCTTTCAATTTGGGGTTAGGGGTGAAGGACAGGAGAAGGGAAGGGGGAGATATTGCTTATTTATTCCTGTTTGCTTGTGAGCGAATCCTGATGAGCACAAAGTACAGAGATAGCGTGTTCTGAGACACAGAAATCAACAGGCACAGTTCCAGCCTTCTCCCACACACGGCTTTGCTTATGCACCTTGGACAGACCTAGGGGCCTTTCCTCAAAAAGCCCTGCCAATGCTCTTGGGGTGAAACACCAGCCATTATTTCGTCCTGCTTCACTGGGCCACCGGTGAGTACAGCGCACCCCGTGGGCTGCCCTTTGGCAGTCCTCTTGCCTTGCACCCTTGGCTGGTGCACGCCAGCTCAGGTGGTTGTGCTTGGCCCGTTGGTTTTTGTCTCTCATGTTGCTCCATCAAAAGACTTGCTCACTCGCTGCACGACCAGCCCTTCAAGTTTTCCTGAAAGAGCTGCAAGCCTTGTGTAAGCCCCAGCTGCTGGACTCACATGATGAAGGTGTTTCACCTCTGATTTTAGTGACAGCAACAACAAACCAGTAACAAAACCGGTAATAATGAGTAATCCTCGTGGTACAGATGCCATCAGTGCCCATCAGGTGAACACTGAAGCCTAGGACAGACAGGGACACCAACTCTACCGGTATCTGCCCTTAGATGGGTGAATGCCACCTGTGCACCCAGATGAAAGGCTCACCTGCAGCTGTGGATGAGGACAGATGTTGTTTGGGCAACTTATGGTGAAAGATTTGGATGGAATACCTGAAGGTGGCTCCTTACCAGGAGTCTGAGAAGCAGCAGCAGCAGGGTGGTGGCTTTGGGCTGGGGAGTTGAGGAAGAAAGCAGCTGCCGGCCCACTGGAGGGATTAGGATTTCTCCTCCACGTAAACTGCACTTCAAGTGGTAATTA
This sequence comes from Buceros rhinoceros silvestris, assembly GCF_000710305.1. Taxonomy (NCBI): domain Eukaryota; kingdom Metazoa; phylum Chordata; class Aves; order Bucerotiformes; family Bucerotidae; genus Buceros; species Buceros rhinoceros. The sequence goes on along the minus strand of NW_010432196.1, from coordinate 6,564 downwards.
AACCTCGCTGAAAAGAAGTCAGAACAAACAGCCATGCTTTGATTTTGAGGGAAGTTCGGATAGGGGAGGCCCTAGACTAGGTCATGTAGGACTCAGTGTGTGATGGCAATAGCCCAGTTTAGAGGTTCTTACCAAAACCAGTGATTCACAGTGATTAGTTGGTGGTTTTGCCACTTACACCTTTGTGTACAGTGAACCCAGGCTGGATGTAAGATATTCCTGTCATCACAAGCATCTTTCTACTCCTCCCTCTGCACTTTAGATTTTGTTGTCTTTGCCGCCAGCTCGATACTGCATTTAGCCCTAACTGCTGATTTTCTCTTACGGTTACTCCTTGGCTACTCAGTGGTACGTTTCGTGACAGCTCATATATCGATGTAATCCGATAGTTTGTGTTCTCCTGTTCATAGCAATTCCTCTCTGTGGGGAAGACCTATTCGGTCGCTGCTCCGCAGCTTGTATCCCAGTATTCCAATGTTCCACCAATTAGCTTTCTTCTGCTGTTTCCAAGCTGTCTGTTTTAACAATATCTTTTGCTTAAATAAAGTGTCACATATTCAGATTTTCTGGTGTTTCCTAAAAAGCTACAGCCTCTAGGTTCTCCTTTTTTCCTCTCCAATAGATACCCAATAGATAAATTTTTTCTTTTTTAATTATTATTCCCAAGAAAATGAGCCAAATTAATGTGTCCTTTTTCATGCTTCTCAACTGAGGTTTTTCCCAAAAGCATTTAATTACCATTTCCCCTTCCCTCACACAGACACAGAAACACTGATCAAACCAGGTGACAAAGAATCTCATGTTTTACTGCAAAAAGCTACAGGAGCAAATAGGTGTGTTAGGATAATTTCCAGTTTCTGGCGGGAAAGACTTTTCATTTGTTTCATTTGTTTCATTTGTTTCATAGGTCAGAGTGCTGGAATTGAAAGTAATCCCTGTGGAAAAGCGATGCGCTTTAGCAAACATTGTGCACCCTCCTGGTTTGCTTTGTCCTTTTCTTTTACATCTCAGATGTCAATGGTGGTTTCTTCCAAAGATGAGAAACATGTGAACAAGGTTGGGTTTGTTGCTGATTGTTGGGCGTTCTACTTTTATGATTTTTCTCGTAAGACTAAGAGCATTCCTACAACTGTTTCAGTTTCTTTTTTCCCTTCACTTACAGCTGTTTTTTCACAAACACAATAAACACAGAGAAAGGCCCAGTTGTTTTGGAAGGAAGAGGGGAGGAGAGAGAAGGCTAAATGACAAATACATTTTTTTTTAATCGATCTAGTCACCAAAAAGAAAAAAACGACCCCAAAACCAAAAACATCTCCTTTTTTTCTTCCCTCCAGCTTGACAATTATGTATTGCTCTTTTTATTCCACATCAGAAAAAAACAGCAATGCCCAGGTACTCCTAGTTCAGATCTAAATTTCTTCAGTTTCCTGAGTGTATTGAATATGCACAGAGGCCACCTTCTTCCCATGAAGAAACAGGACAAAACAAACAAAAAACCCCATTTATCCAAACAACTTCAGAGACAGCACGTTTTGTAGCTCTGTAATGGGAATCAGGGCTGAAAAATGAGGAGACATTCCACTACATCGAAATCCAAGGCCAGCATCTGTGGTTCTCGGCGCCTATCTTGTCCTAAAAATAAAGTTATTTTTAAGCATTAGAGGAAGAAAGAAGCAAACAATGCCACCAGGAATCAGCCTCAGTTGCTCTCGTGCATCTGTCCTCAGCTTACTGGCAGCAAGGCCTGCAGCCGAGTGTCTCTGAACTATGTAGATGCCAACTGAGATCAAAGAGCAATCACACAACAGGACAAAATATCTTTAGTCCCAACCACACAATCTTCTACTCAATGTGTAAATGACAGCCAAAACATGGGAAGAAGTGGCATGGAAAGGCAAGATAGCCATGTCAGACATGAGACCAGGGGAAAGGCTCAGCTTTGCAGAAAAACAGTCCAGTTCTGGAGGCACTAGAAAGTTTCTCCTTCTTCTGTTATCCCTCTTTTATCTACATGACATGGTGTTCATGGGAGATTTGTCCTTCTCAAAGCTGGCAGTTGGACTCACTGCATCTATGTGTCTTCTTCAGACGAGATGTATCACCCTGCGTGCTCCGTCTAACCAGCCCTCCTATAGGTCTGGAAACAGAGGTACCCTGCTTTCATGTAGGCACCTGCTTGCAGGCATCTTAATCCAATGGGAGACGAGGAAGACTATGTCAGCTGGTCAAATACTGATGGCATATTCTAGGATTTCACCTACTGTCAAGTGAGTTCAAGTCACAGGGCTCAGTCCACTTTCCCACACCTCAGCACCTGGAGCCGTTTGAGGTATCCCAGAGTACCCTGCCTGGCTGCCAGCTTCCAGAAAGCTCTAGTCTGCCATGGGCTCTGCATCCCTTCTGTGAGGCCATGGATATACGAGACACCTGGAACATCTCTAACAACACCACAAACCTATACGTGGGACACCAAATTGAGCCTCTGTGAACACACTACGGACTGTCCCTCCAGCTCTACTGCTCTACTACTCGAGCTTATATGTTCAAGGTTAAATAGGGTGGTTTTGTAACACAAGGGTTGTGTTAGAGAAGGAGGTATCTGAGCAACATCCAACATGCTCCTGGAGATGTTCTTTGCCACCGTTTCGGTCTGATTGATCAGCACCTGGGAATGGATGTGCACCTAAGAGATAGCCATGAGATATCTGGGAGTGTTTTCTACAGCAGTGTCTGCTGTCAAGAAAGACCAGTTGGCTACAATCCTGCAGAGCACTTGACCTGGGGGTAGCTGAAAAAAACAGCGGAAGAGCTACTAATTGAAGATGTAGTGATTACTCTCTGTTATAAATAGCACACAGCACATGGGGACAAGCCAGTGGAAAGGCTGTAGATGAGAAAAGTCAATACGGAGTAGTCACAAAAGCTATGGTCAGAAAATAAAGAGAAAAGGAAAGTCACAGTCCAGTTCTTATTCTGGGATGTAGCAACATCTTTCCTCCAGCATATGGGAATGGCCAAGAAACAAGAGTCGCTACTTTATTTTTGGACTCAGATCCGGATTCTCACTGAGTTCAAATCCAGCATTTTGGGGTTTGTTTGTTATATGCTCTACGGCAAAGGGCCATCATCCCTTCAAGGGTAAAGACTGCATTAATCTTTCCCCAACAGCAATAGAGCAGAGAGTGGAAGGTGCCACCACTTCATGACACCCATCACTGCTCGTTGGCAAATCAGTGACACATTGGTTCTCTGTGATCCAGGAGCTCTCAGCTCCCTTTCTAAACCCATCATAAGCAAAGACATTTGCTGGCCCCAGTGTTGCAGCTCCAGCCCTGTGCCAGCTTTACACCTCATCACTACTCACTTGTCCTCTTCGGTGGCTGGCGTTGCTTTAGGTGACTAGAAAGTCTTTTGGCATTGGAATGGGAATTTCCCATGGCGGTGGGCTTAGGATGGGATTAAGGACTGAAAACATCTCTAAACAGAGAGTAAGGATCCTGTTAGCTGTGGGATTACCCACTAGGGCTGTGGGTCCAGATCTTTGGAATCGAAAACTGGGAGCCAGTGTTGGAAAACTGAGCGTATGTTCAGAGGAGATAAATGCCTCTGAGAAAGAAAACTGGACCGTGATAAGAGAGGAAACCCACTCATCTTTTTCAGCCAGTTCACATTTTGTTCAATTATGTCTTGGAACAAAAGTCCCAAAAATCTGGATGTGACTTCAACTTAACTCCTTCCCTGGCAGTCAGTGAACACAATCAAAAGCCACCACACAACAGACAGGTCTCGGTGGGATAATGTCAGCTCCAAAAGCAAAACAAAGCCGGGCCTGGTCAGGACAGAGTAGAAAAATACAGCAAAGCAGAAGGAAGAAAAAAAACCAAACCAAACCAAACAAACGAAACTCAAAACAACCGGAACAATTCTGAAGGAAGCAACTGCTTTTCCCAGTTTATCAGAAACTTTGCAGAATAGCTGGAGTTGGTTAACTCTCAGGTCAGACCTTCCCCAAGAGCGGAACAGAGATCAGTAATGGGAGAAGCCATCTGAAAACAGTGGGCACCTTTTCCAGGAACACAAAAATAAATGATGACCAGGAAATACTGAAAATAAAGTTCAGCTCGTTTGCGATGGTGAGACAGAGACATCCTCAATGGTGCTGTGGTTTGGAAAACACCACTTTTCTACTTATTTTTTTCCTGCTCTTTCTCCAGCCAGCTCAGTTCTATCTCCTTGCCCTTTTAGGAGAAGTCTAGGAGCAGGGATTTGTAAGCGGACATGAAAAATAGGCATCGTCTGAAGTTTCCAGTCAGTCATAAAGGAAGGAGCACTCCTTCTTTGGAAATCAAATCCTTTTAGGATAGATTGTGTTGGCACCCAGATTTACCAGGCAATTGCAGAAATGTCACTGATTTTGTGTGCACGCGACAGGGCAAAGATAACCTTTCCCTCATTCTTGTCCTAATTCCTTGTACAGCATGCTGAAGAGATGCACTCTCTTTGATTCGCCACTCACACATTCTTCAAGCCTATCTCAGATACCAAAATTGAAATAGCAGGATATGGAAGGAGGACAGAAGAGACTCACCTGGCACTCAGTTAGCCATGATATGTTTCACAAAAGCTGGAAACAAGAGAAAGAGAAGGGTCATTTATCAATTTCCTTTCGCTGGACTAAGCAACATCACGGTATCTCAGCATGGGTGTTATTTAAAATTGGTCTTCTTGTTTCTTCTGATGCAATGAAGACCACACCTCTTTGTAAATATCATTCCAGTGAACTCAGGTTTACCAATGGGGTTTACAAACGAGGTATTTCAAAGTCAAATTGTTTAATTTTTAAAATTTAATTAAATTTTTGTCTTCAAATGTTTTGGGTTCCTTTTTTTCTCCATTGAAAACTCTTCATTACACAAAATTTCGAAATACAAACAGAAAAGCAAAAACAGATTTTGCAGCAAGGAAATACTTTTTTCCTTCCCAATAATCCCCCCATGCTACAGATTTATCTGAATTCAGTGTAAGTTCATGAGCCATTTGGGTTGGCTAAATCTACAGATTCCTACCAATCAACTACTTGGAAGAAATGTTGCTCATATCGCTCATTTCTAAATAGGAGACCATCAACCCCAATATTCGTAAAGGTTCAGTGTACTTGACAGACCAGCTAAATCACAAAGATGATACAATGGTCGGTCGCCAGTTAACCTTAAGGAGGACTCAGGTGTGTATGAAAGTGCGTGTTCGTGATCCCTACAGGAATATCGTGGTTTCATTGAACAGCCTGAAGCATGTAGGCTTGCAAGATGCAGGAGAGAACCAAGGTTCATGTACTCATGGCTGAATCCTTTTATTTCAGATTTCTACAGAGCAACAAAATAAAATGGAAGGGCTGTGGAAGGTCTTGTAGGATTCTTAGACACAAAGGATGCTAAGGATAACATTTCTTGCTGAGCTTTTGAAGGAAAATTCAGTGATTTTCTACAGGGAAGTCTCAAAAGGGATGTGTATCTCTTTTTGAGAAGACAAGAAACTGTGGGAGCAGGTAGAAAAAATAATGTAATTTCTTTTTTTAATTTCTCTTTTTAAAGAGAGCCCCACCTCCTGAAAGGGCCATGGTCATCCAGCTGCGGAAAATACATGTAGCCTTCAACAGAGAAGGTATATCAGATGACTTACAGGATCTAAATTGGTCTAAAATTTGGCAAAGCACACATCCTGCTCCAGATCTTCCACAGATTTCAACTTTCTCAGGATAATTGCAACAAAACCTTCAAGCGCAAGAGCACTGCTCAGACCGGAGTGGTCAGACCTACCTTCATAGTTGATACATCCATTGGCATCTTCCTGACCAGCCATTAGCTTATCAACTTCCTCTTCAGTCAACCTCTCACCTGGGTGGGAATCAAAAATGTCCCTTCAGTACCTGGGTCCTTTTTAAAGAATTTACAAAGCACAGTTCAAAGAACCAAAGAATACAAAAGAGAGCGAGATCCTCTCCGCAGTGTAATTTGTGGTGCTGACTGCTGGGAAAGCTACTTCTGTACTTGCAAACTGAGAAAATCTGATCTGAAAACCAGAAAAGCAGAATAAACATGGAAACCCACATGATATCATGTGCACATACTCGTCCTTCTAAGAATAAGTTTTCTCTAGGTGCCAAATCTACAAGGCTTCAGACACTTCTTAACCAAATCCTCACTCAGCAATCTCTTAGTAGAGCCACCATCTAGTCTGCCTCTGAGTTTGAGGTTCAGGAACACTCCAAGGTCAAACTTAGGGTTTCTGATTTGGAGCAATGATCCGTTCCATTTAATTTAATTATATCAGTATTCAGTGCCTATTTTGGGTAAATAGAGGTCAGCCCAATCCATTCCCTTATTCTGGTATTAGGCACTGAATGAGGTGAGATCAAATGAGTTCCAAGGAAGTAAAGGAGAAATTTGAGGGTGATTTTGACTGAAATCATAGAAATTAAAATGAAATAAAATAATAAAATGAAATAAAATTAAAAGTAAAGCAAAAAATTCTAAAAAAAAGAAATAATATAAAATAAAATAAAAT
>NW_010432195.1:0-639 GCF_000710305.1 Buceros rhinoceros silvestris | reverse complement strand
TACTATATATATTTAAATTATATAGGGTTTTTTTCAGGAGGGAGCGTTACTATGATCAAGTCATCTAACTAGAATAATTTTGGTCACTGAGCCCCACCCAACAATTTCTATACAGAAGTGACTGCTCAGATGAGTACTGCCTGTCATATCCTACATTTATAATTCTAATACCTTTGTCACACATTACTAAGTATCTACCAACATTCTAGTCTTACTGTATGTACGTGTTATACTTGATCTTTGATGTTTCAGAAACTTGAGCAAACCAAACATGTTACCACTGCTACAGGCAGTTTCTACTCAACAGAAATGCTAGAGGAAGGCAGTTAGGGTTGAAGCTAGGTTTTTCTGAAGCTAGCATCTCCAGTTTACCTCATGCCACGCTGCGTAAGACACCAGAAATCCCACTATTTCAGTGGTTCCGTACAGGGTGACTTGCATCCTTCACTTGACATGCTGAGCTATAGTGGAATGCACTGAGTGATCACACCAGACCAAACAAGCGTGGATTTCTCTGTGCGAACAGAGATTCCGTCCCTAGACACACAGACATCCTTCAAGCAGGGATGCAATATTCCCATTCATTTTTGAATGGCCAGATCTACCACCACGTCCCGGTTTGAGCTAAACTTCCTGGTT
>NW_010432194.1:2846-3703 GCF_000710305.1 Buceros rhinoceros silvestris | reverse complement strand
GGGCGAGTGCTGGCTCGGTACCTGGGTGCTGTCGCCCTCGGGGGATGCGAAGCCTGGGGGCACTCGGGGTCCCTGGTGCTGCATGTCTGGTGCCTACGCTCCCTCCTCCGTTCGGCGGTGCAGAGGGTGGGTGCCTCTCCCCAGGGAGGTGCCTGACTTTCCCCGTGCTGTGACTGCCGTGACACCTCCTGCCCAAAGCTGTCAAAGCCTGGCCGGGTGCATGAAGGCACTGAAGCAGCTCCACTTTCCTGCTGGGAGCCCCGGTGCCTTCACCAGCAATCGTTAATATCCATCAGCACCGTGCAAACAAACTCCCTGCTCCATTTATTCCACCCAGCTCTGGATTTAATTAGGTTTTCCAGTTTTCTGCCTGTCCTGGGCCGATCGCTCCTTAAAACAGTGGAGAATTAATTTGCACCTGCTGTCAGAAAGTGTCTCTCCCCAGTTAGAAAAATAATTAAGCCATCATCACACATCGGGGGTAATGAATCACTGCGCTTCGTTCCCTTCACAGGTCGTTTGTTTCCTTCCACACTGGCAAAGAAGGTGCAAACTAAATGTGAGCAGCTGCCAAGTCATCCCCGTTCCCTCTCTGCCCAGTTCCATTCCAGCTCCGTGGATTTTCCAGCTAAGCTGGACCACAGTCTTTTGGAAAGGTCTGAAGTGGGCTGGTGAGTGAAGTCTCCCAGGAGCCCCAGAGATGAGAGAACCTGCGTTTCCTCCTTCCCGTTGCCCCAGGGTGGGCTGTCCGTGTGGAGGGGTGAGCTCTGGCTGCATCCCACCTGTGGCAGTGTCCTGCCATGGTGCCAGCCCGTGGGCTGGCGGGGGCCGGGGGGCGGCTGGCGGGGGGGGGACAG
>NW_010432194.1:2494-2734 GCF_000710305.1 Buceros rhinoceros silvestris | reverse complement strand
CGGGGGGGGCCGAGGGCCGCGTGCTGTGGAGGAGCAGCAAACTCACCTACGGCAGCTGAAGTACACCCAGCACCAGGCCGGGCTGATGATGCCGTTCATGCCGTGTGTCGATAGGAATGTACTGTTCGGAGTGGCCGTGGAGGGTGGTAGAAGGGAAGGGGGGTGGCGTGGCACGAGCTGGTGCCCATGGGGGTTTATCTGTGCGTTAACCAACAGTGTGGCAGGGGCACGCGCCACCAC
>NW_010432194.1:1500-2407 GCF_000710305.1 Buceros rhinoceros silvestris | reverse complement strand
CACCAACGTTGGGGAGGGGCGGTGGCCACCCCCAGCCTGCGAGTGGGTGCGGAGGCTGCCTGGGGCCATCGCTGGTGAGTTTATGCTTGGTAAAACGTGGTTTAGTTGTTGAGGCTGGACGTGCTGGGGATAAAGTGCTGTGACCGATGTGGCAGAACACAGTAAACACCTTCTATTATGATGTATTGTAATTAGTGGCTTGGGCGTAAGTGTGCCCCCAGATTTGGGGTCAGGAAGAATTTTCCTCCAGATTGGATTGGCAGGGGGTGGCTGGAAGCTTTGTGCTCTGCTGTGTTGGTGGATTCTGCTGATGGTGATCAAATGTGGACTTCAACAAACCATTTCCAGGACTGTGTCCCTGTTTCCCTCACTGAGTGTGGTGCACTTGTGGCTTTTCATCCTTTACTGAGTGAGCTTCTCTGCTCACTTGTGGGCCCGCGGTGTGTGGGGTGGCCGTGGTGGGATGCTTCTGCATGTCCTCTGTGCCCCACCATGGAGGCAGTGAGGAGATGCCACATGCTTGGAGAGGTCCAGGTGCTGTGCAGGTGCCTCGAGCAGAGGCCGAGCTGCTTTGACAGCCACGTTTTTATCTTCCCTTGAGGATAACTGTGCACCAGGAGTGTCTGAGCTGAGAGGCACTGGGCTGGAGGACATTACCTTGTGTTTGGATAAGCAGAGATTTGGAGGATGCAGCACAGACGGCACCTTCCCTCCTGTCCCCTCTTCCCAGTGCCAGGCTGGCACTTCCCCCTCTCTGCAGTAAATCGATCTGTCACTCCACATATGGGAAACATTTGGGGGAATGAGCTTTCATCCAGGACGGGAAGGGGCCGGGAAGACGGGTGAGCTCTGTGCAGCAGCCGCTCTGAAGGAAGCTGCCGGGGACGGCTCCCTCCTGCTCGTTCCC
>NW_010432194.1:525-1336 GCF_000710305.1 Buceros rhinoceros silvestris | reverse complement strand
GCAGCCCTTGGGATCTGCAGGGCCACTGGTGGGGATGGACGCGCCTGCGAGCGAGGCCAGTCGAGTCCTTCCACTTGTAAGCGATGCCCCATCTGGTCGGGTGTCGTCTGCAATGGATCTTCCCCACGCACGGCGGTTCCCAAGTGCTGGGGCTACGCAAGGCGATTTCCTAAAGGAAATGTTCTTTGGGTGCAATGCCCGGGACGTGGCACGAGTGGTGCCTTGACGCTGGTGCAAAGTGCCGGTGGATGCGCTGACCACGCAGAGCCATCGGCTCCTGTTCTGCGGGCTGGTGGAATGGAGATGAGACGCTTGCCTTTGCCTTCACTGGTTTGTGCTCACACCTGCTCACATGAAAGCCCAGTGCCCACTTCAGTGCCAGCTGATTAAATTAAAGTCCTAGTGAGTTTGAATAATTTTCCCTGTGAAATGTGGCAGATGGCCTCCATTAGGCGTCTGCTCCCAGCATCTGCCAGGATGTGATCAACCCCTCTTTGGAAAATGTACAAAAGGGAGTGGAAGTGGAGAGACCTGGGAATGGGAGCCCATCCCTTCATCCATGAAGAGGGAACCAAATCTTCTCTTTGGAAGCAGCCGATGTTGTGGAGGAGCAGCGTTCAGACGTCCCTCCAGCCCCTCTGCGTGCTCGCTGCCGTGCCCAGCGACAGCAGGAGGAGGAGGGATGGGGCTGCTCTTCCTGCCCCTCCAGTCCTGGTCACCCCAAGGGTAAGCAGAGCCCTAAAACTGGGGTGCGTTGTCCCCTCCGAGGTTTTCTGTGCCCAGGTGCCACCAGGCTGCTGCTCCAGAACAG
>NW_010432194.1:0-258 GCF_000710305.1 Buceros rhinoceros silvestris | reverse complement strand
GGTCCCGCCAGCCCTCTGTTCGTCCTGGTCTGTGCCGCAGAAGGGGTCTGGCACGTCCGTGTGCTTCCCCCAGGCAACTCTGTGCCCGTGCCGCTGCCTTACGGGGTGCAGGACACGGGGAGTCGTGTGTGCCTCGGGGTATCCTGCACCCCCGGGGCCGCAGGGCCTCGGAGCCGGGAATGTCCCATCAAAGGACTTTAGCACTGGAACCTGCTGGTGATGGGCAGCGTGTGGCGCTGCGAACGGGAGAGGGGCCGC
>NW_010432193.1:850-7815 GCF_000710305.1 Buceros rhinoceros silvestris | reverse complement strand
TTTATTATCTATATAAAATATGATAATTATAGTAAAAACTAATGTAATGAAAAGAATTAGAAACAAACCAAAAGAAAACACAAGCGATGCACAGTGCAATTGCTCACCACCCAATGACCGATGCCTCAGCAGTGATTCGCCCCCTGTAGCCAACTGCCCCCAGCTTATGTACTGAGCATGGCATAGGGCTATGCTCCCCGCCTCGTTTCTTGTGCTCCCGCACAGTAGCAAAATATGGGATGTTGAAAAGGCCTTGATTTCCTAGCAAGAACTAAAAACATCAGTGTATAATCAACATTCTTCTCACACTTAACCTGAACAACAACACTGTTCTAGCTGCCATGAAGGAAAATTCTCTCTATCCCAGATGAAACCAGGATATGTTGGCAAAAGACTTCAGGTTTCTTACCCAAGATTATTTGTAAAGGACTATCTAGAATGCCTCAATCTTATTGACTTTAAATTGGCTTCCCATTACAAAAGGTTCTGTAGAAGAAAAAGCACTTCTCCACGTGATTTAACTCTCTCTGAATAGAGACACAGACAGGACTTCTGTGATTTTAACACATCTTGACTATTGTAGAGGAGGCGTATTTTGTATATCATAAGTACGTGTAAACAGAAAAGTTAAAAAAATAATGCAGGACCATGTATAGTATGTCTATTTTTTCATGAAGAGGGCTATTATCATAACAAAAATGACCACTAAATGTGATAGCTGGATAATTTTAATTTCAGTCTAACCAAAACTTGAGGTAAAGCCGAAAAACATAAAGAAAAAGAATTCTATAGGATACAGGTCTTAGTAATATGCATATAGCTTTTTTTTTTCCCCAAGAAGTTTTTAAGTTCTAGTTTAAGTACTGAGGTTATGAAGCTAAGTAAAAAATTACTCTGTAGACAATTAAATAATCCTTCTGGGAATTAAATAGGCACAATGGGAAGGAAACCACTGTAAGACATTTTTCTAAGGAAATCAAAATGGATTAATTGGTTCTCAACGTTCTGAAATTAAGCCCAAGTGAATTGTTATTGTTGGAACTGGTATGAGAGGTTATGTAGTATTTTCTATTTTATTGAAATTAAATAAAAGATGCCAAGCCCTAATGAATTTAAATACTGATGTAATGCAGTTTCTGTGAGAAGGCAGGCATTCATTGAACAATTCCCTTGTTTACTTCAGCTGAGAAGTCCCACACCTTACAAGATGAAAGAAATATCCATATGCCATTTACAACACTCTAGTGAAGATGGCACTCTAAATCTTGCAAATTCTGTATCCAAACTGATTAAAAAGCATCACTGTGTATAATAAGGAAACAGTAAATTTATAATATGTTCTTATGTACAGTACCACGTTGACTTCTGAACAATAATTGGCTACTATTCCTTATTCATCAAAGGAAAATGGGTAGTTTTTTTTAATGTTAATGAATGTGTTGTAAACTTGTATATTTATCCAGTTTTCAGTTTTATTGTGTTGTTTTAGAGTTCATAAATCTCAGTCATGATTATGAAACTGTCAAGGGAACCAGCTGATTCTGTGAACTACAGGAAAAGACAAAAGGGAGGCTCATTCCTTAGACCCCCACATCCTTGATAGCTCCACATGCCTTCTCTTTTCATCTACATTGGTTTCATAGAGTCAGAACCTCACCTGGTGATTCCCAAGCTGTGCAGAACCTCATCTGGAGGAGTCAACATCCACAGACTGTCCAGGTAATACACCACTCTTGATTCTAAGTTACCAAGGGAGCTCTATTTATTCAGAGAAAAGCTGAGTTTGATCTAGTGTTCTTCATAAATTTAACTTATCTTTGTTACTATGTTAATTGCCATCTTCCTAGAAATGCAGTGATACAGTCCAAAGATGTGGCTTATTACCAGTTCCATGCTTGTTTTGTCTGGATTTTCATCCTGTCCCAGCTCCCTTCCTAATTCACACTACTGAAGAGAACACATTTAGCTCAATTTCAGAAGGCGAAAAATTCTTATTCAAATGTACAGCCCTGATTCTCTCGTCTAATTTTTATTTGGTTGCTTTTCTTCATAAGACAGTAGGATGTTTTGTAATTGAAAACAGAATGGAGGTCTTACAATGCACGTTCACATCTCCAGAAAAGAACAAATGCCGTGATGCTGTTATGTTTTTCAGTGTGTGCTTTCTGCAGGGCTACAGTATGCTATATGTAAACATACTTATTGTACTCCTGTCAAAAATACATCAGCTATTGACTGTCCCTTTCTCATGTTCCATCCGTAGGCATCTTTGAATTTTTCATTTCTGTTAAGAGAAACTATGGGAAGCTTTAAAAATGCTGAAGTACCCCACTGCTCTTCTTTTTCTAGTTTTAATGTTTTGATTGTAGTCTGAGTTGGAAATTGCCAGGGAGCTACTAAAATCTTTCAATACTTACCGTGTTACCATCTCATTTTATATTTTGCAAAATGAGAACATGCTTTAATCTTCTTGAAAATAGTAAATGTAATGTATTTATGAAAATAGTGGATGTAATTTGTTACACTTTTGTCCAAAAACAAGGGAAGTTTAAGGCGCTGAAGTAATTCAAATTTTATTTTTAAATTCATTAAAATTAAATCTAAATTCATTACAATCCTTAAAATATTGATTAGTATCTTCATCTCATCAGAGATTTAGAAATGGTATATGACAATGAATACTCAGGAACTAAGCTTTTCCTTGCAAAGTTAAAGACTGCTCCAGGCCTAATAAGAGAAGCCAGTCTCCTGCAAGCCCATGTAGATAACGTGGTTTGAGCCTTGTTTGACAATAGATTATTAGCTGGTATAGAAAAGCTTTACAATTAATGATCACGCTTATTCCCCAATAACTTTCAGCTTTTACTAAGCAAATGTACTTCAAGAAAAAAATCTAGATGTTATTTTCACAATAAATGTAAGAATTTTTTCTATAGCTGGGAATTTTTCCTGTGCTGTTTTCTCTTTTCAGAGTAGGCCAAAGGTATCTGCTATATATATTCTAAATATGTATATGTATATATTATATGTATATGTTATATTTTCATAAATTAAACCCTTTCTTGTTGTAATTCTATTTACTTCAGCAGTACAAGAGAACTGGTCACAAAATCTTTAGCTCAGAAACCATGCTATTAATTCATAATAAATATGTTCTTTTCTACATGAAATTTTGAGTTAATATATACTTAATATTACATAGTAATATATGCGTCCATGTTCCTGTTTGGTATTATATTTGCAGGGTGGGAATTTTTCCAAATGAAGGGGAAATACTGGCACAAAACACGTAACACAGAGGTTCTATATTCATCATAAATTTAAGCAGTGAAAAATAACAGTGCTTAACAAGGCACATGATTATCATCAAATATTGGTTGTATAGCTGGGCTTAAATGTCATTTCACTCATGCAGTAGAACATCAGACACTTCTACGAGATCTGTCAGACCTTGCTGAGGGACGTGGTTTAGGGACCCTGGCAGTACAAGGTGAATGATAATCTTGATGATCTTAAAGGTGTCTTCCAACCAGATGATTCTGTGATATCACGTAGTTTCCAATGAAGAACCACTTCTCTCTGAGGTGGCAACAGGAGAACATATAGGCTATTTTAGAGGATCTAAACATAGCTAAGTACTACCATTTAGATAATTAGGTAGAGCTTTTAGCTCACATGTAAATCTATGTGTAGCCACACCTAGATGTCTTAATATGAGGTGAACCACACCCGTAATAACACAATATCGTAGAATCTGTACAGGAGAATGGTGCAGATGGTTAATGAAGAATACAGTGTGTTTAAACCTCTCTTGCCCTTCTCCATTTAAAGCACATATTCACAAGCTCTTCAAGAGATGGGTCAATTATTTTGGGTTTATTAATGATGGGAAAACATATTTATAGCAATTTAGTCAGGATGAACTCTTTCATAGTTAAAAATTACATAGTTTAATGGAATTCAAGGACTTAATCAGGAATGGCCTTACTGTATCTAACCTATAAACCATTTATTGATACTGACCACTGACACCTTTTAGAAGAAAGGGGGCAAGTACTATGTATTTCCTCTATATCTTCTCTAAAGTTGCAAAAGTAGGCAGCTGACCTCTTTGAGAGAGAGAGGCACTGGGCTGGTTTTATTTTCTGATAGCTCTAGGCAGATTTTCTTTCCACCAATTTGAGTATACATTTTTGTGTGTAAAACTTTAGCTACCATAATACCATGTGGGAATACATACCATTAACTGTGTGTTATCTGAAAATATGCATTGCTATGCTTTGAGCCTGATTGTTAAATATTGCATCACTATCTCTTGTACGGACATAAATCTTTTAATGTATGTATTGTTTTCTGCCTCTTTCTGAATAGTCACATTTTCATCGTACTCATCCTTTCTCAGAAGAGTCAAGATCTATCAGGTCAGTCAGTAATGAAAGGTAATTATCAAGTATCCAGTTTCACAGATGAATTAGTTAACATTTCCAGAATAGCAATCGTTCCCAAAAAGCCACTGAAATTCAGCCTTCAGAAAGAATCTTTTCCTGTTGATGAACATAATCCTTCCTCTCCATCCTCCTTATCATACTGTCATGGCTGAGACACAGTAAATGACAGCTCATAGCGCATTTGGGGTTTAGGAACCAAATAGATTAGAGTTTTTCGCTTACTCAATTATCTCACCCCCTCATTCATTCACACCCTCCTGACCCCCTGTGCTTGTTCTCAACATCCCTTCACCAAGGGGGATTGTACCTTGCAAAAGAAGGTTGAGCAGAAAAACATGTCCATTTGTGCTGTGCTTCTTCTTAAACTCACCGGTCCTGGGCACTAATGCCAAAGGTTTCTGGGCATCCCCCAGCATTCATCTCCAATCAGCTCTATGATTTCTTGGATTTCTTCCCAATTCCAGGATCTCTCCTTCACTTCTTTCTGGGAGTACTTCTTTTTGGGAACCCTTCTTAATGTATCATCTCTTCTTTCTGGATGTAAACCCCATGGTTCTCCCAATCGAAACTGTTATGTGCAAGCGCACAACACAGGATCAGCCTTCTAACTGGCAGTTGTGTCTCATGTTTCTTTATTAACTGGAGGATTCAGGACAAGTTACTTGTGTAGCCAAGATTTACAACCAGCCAGTACCTGTTGCACCCAGCAAGTAGCAGGCCTCTGCCTGGCAGTTCAAAAGCTCAGTTTTGTATTCCTTCCTAGACACACACACACACACACACACACACACACACACACACACACACACACACACACATACACCCAACAGTCTGCTGCCTGTTAGTACTCACAATTTGAACTATTTTTCACCTCAAACACATACATAAAGTCCTTGTCTGCTTTTATAACTCTCTGCACACCTACCCCTCTTTCAAATTAAATTATTTTTTATGGAAAAAGTTGCTCTGTGCTCTGGTGAATTGATAAACACCATACTCACCACCCTTAATGGATATAGGTGCGTGAGTGGACTGTGAGGATGAGCATTCTTTACTTTTACCATGGCACTTAATGGTTTTAGCAGCTGCATCAATGTTACTAAGCAATGTCATTCAATAGCAGCAGAACCATAAACTGAAAGGATTGGTGCTGAGTGTTAAGATATGCATCCCTGGTATGAGGTTTAGCTATCTGAACAGGCTGTGAGAAACCACAGAATGTGACATGAAGAATTGCTGAACACAACAAATAACACAGTGAGAAGCTGGCAAAAATTACAGCTAGTGCTGTGAGGAATTGCTGGGTTGCACAGATGGTTAAGGGGGAGTTATATGAGATATGGCCAAGATTCACAGATAATTGTGGGGATTAGTGTGGGATTTTCAAGGGAGAAGCACTTTGGTAACCGTATTGGTAATATGAGGTAGGGCTGAGATGACCTAGGTAAAGGTGTAGCCAAACTGAGACCACTGGAGAAAAATGTTTACATGTGGGTTATTTATTTGGGAGGAGACAAGGGTGGAGAAAGGAAGCATCAAGGTGTGTGAGGGGGAAGTACAACCATGGAAAAACACGGGGACATGGGGATAAGGCCTATTGTACATAAGCAGTGGCTGGTCACTATACTTGTCTGAATGAGACTCACTACTTTTGCTTTGTAGCGTCACTCTCTTTCCTATGTGTGGTATTAGAAAGTCTAAGTGACATCAGGTAGAGACTGAGTCGTGAGTATACTTACCTAATAAACTTTAATCCTCTGTATGCATGTGTGTGTGTACGTGCACACGTGTATCTGCTCCTCTGAAATATGTGTTCAGTCCTGCTACTGGCTGGACCTGCAAACAGGAACAGAAGCAGTTTTGGCCCCTTTGGTCTGTCCTTGGATTTCTCCAAGACTTTCAGTAGAGTTCCCCACAGTACAGTTCTCCCACTTTCAGTACAGCCTCCCCTTAGAGAAACTGATGCATTACAGTTTAGACGAGAGGTCTGTAACCATGGCTGGGGAACAGGCTGCACCCAGAGGATGAGGCAACTTGTCACAAAAGGGGTCTCCCAGAGATTGATACTGGTCCCGATGCTGTTTAATATCTTCATAAGTGATCTGGAACCCTCCAGGACTCCTGTTCTTGGCAGGCCCCAGCCACCCCGTGCCCGGGTCTGTGATGTCCGGAGGTAGAGCAGCGACTCTTTCATGGGCACCCCCTTGCCGTGGGGAAGGAGCTTGCGTGCCCTTGTGAGGTTGAGAGCTCTGCTGGTGGTGGCATGTGCCTCCGGTGGGGTTTCCCAGGCCAGACAGGTCTCAACTGAAGGGTCAGACAAAGTGTGTCCACGGGCAGGATGGGCTCACTAGCCTTCGGGCAGCCATCCTAGGAGAAGGACAACTCTGACTCCAAACCCAGGCAGATGGAGCTCGTTTAGCCCTGCAAGGCATCCATCATCTAAGAGAAGGATACTCTGACCAAACCTACAACCCGAGGACTTCGCTGTCACCATCCAAGCTCGCTAGGCCCTGGCAG
>NW_010432193.1:0-811 GCF_000710305.1 Buceros rhinoceros silvestris | reverse complement strand
GTGGAGCCAGTTCCGCGCACGCTGCTCCTCACCTAAAAAATCCACCGCGCAGGCCCGAAGGGTGCACTCATCGCTCGCAGTGAGCGTGGGAAAAGCCCTTCCCAGATCTTCGTTCACAAAGCCAAGCCGTGATGATGAAGTGATCTGGATGATGGGATCAAGCGTACCCTAAGGAAGTTTGCCAATGATACAAAACTGAGGGGGGAACTGGACACTTAGGAGAGAGAGCCACCTTGCAGGAAGAGATGGATAGGCTGGAAGTGTGGGCTAACCAGAACCTTGGGAAATTTAACAGAGACAAATGGCAGAGAGAAATGCAGTCTTGCACCTGGGAAAACATAATCCAGGAGTGCGGCACAGGCTGGGATCTACCTCGCTGGGGAGCAGCTCTGTGGAAAGGGGACCTGGGGTCCTCGTGGACAACAAGCTCAGTATGAGTGAACAGTGTGCTGCAGTGGCAAAGAAAGTGCAGTCTGGCACCTGGGAAAACATAATCCAGGAGTGCGGCACAGGCTGGGATCTACCTCGCTGGGGAGCAGCTCTGTGGAAAGGGGACCTGGGGTCCTCGTGGACAACAAGCTCAGTATGAGTGAACAGTGTGCTGCAGTGGCAAAGAAAGCCAACAGGATGTTGGGTTGTGTCAACAAGGGCATCATCATCATCATTTTTTGGTTCCTGCTATAGAAAAAAGATGTAGACAGGCTGGAGAGGGTCCAGAGAAGGACCAC
This sequence comes from Buceros rhinoceros silvestris, assembly GCF_000710305.1. Taxonomy (NCBI): domain Eukaryota; kingdom Metazoa; phylum Chordata; class Aves; order Bucerotiformes; family Bucerotidae; genus Buceros; species Buceros rhinoceros. Next base: position 83 of record NW_010432193.1, on the reverse strand, counting down.
AAAGGTGATCAAAGTTCTGAGAAGCCTGAACGTATGAGGACAGTCTGAGAAAACTGGGTGTCCTGGGTTCAACATGGAGGAAC
>NW_010432192.1:54788-65560 GCF_000710305.1 Buceros rhinoceros silvestris | reverse complement strand
GAGGTGCCTGTTCCCTGGGACTGTCCCTGCTCCGGGGAGACCTTACTGCAGCCTCTCCGGTGTTTAAAGAGGTCTTACAAGAAAGACAAGAGAGAGATTTTGGTAGCAGTGCCTGTGGTGACACGGTAAGGGGAAACGGCTTTAAACTAAAAGTGTCAATTTAGACTTAATAGAAGGAAAAAAGTTTTACACTGAGGGTGGTGGAACACTGGCCCAGGTTGCCTAGAGAGGTGGTAGATGCCCCATGCCTGGAAATACCATGTATTTCCCCATGCCTGGAAACATTCCAGGTCAGGTTGGACCTTGGGGCTCTGAGCAACCTGCTCTGGGTGCAGATGTCCCTGCTCACTCCGGGGGGTTGGACTGGATGACCTCTGAAGGCCCCTTCCAACACAATCCATTCCATGATTCTATGAAAATCAGCACAGGATTTAATAAGAATACAGCACAGACTGCAGTTCTTCCTTTTACCACCCTTGTTCCACCCCAATCCACCTCGATCCCTCCCTTTTTCACATTTGGCCCTTCCCCTAAATGCCCTACAATACTTTTCATGCACTACCAAAATTCCATCTAAGCATTTCATAAGCAGCTTTATGCAACCCCACGAGTCCCATCAAAAAATCCATTAATCACTTTGCTCTTTCCTTGGGAAACTTGTTTCCTCTCTTATCAGTTACAAAATTCTCGCTGAACCCTCTACAGGCTTGAGTCATTTGTTCAATGGCCCCTCAGCCAGTGACCTGAGAGCTGAGGTCTTTGCTGTTGTGTATTATCTTGTGTTTTCCTTAGGGCTTGTATATCTGGGTGTTTAATTTATTATTTTTCCCGCCTCTTATCTTTGCCTGTTATCTCTGTCTCTTATGCTGATAGCTGCTAACCAGATGTCCTTACATTTGACATATCCTTGCATCAGTCAGTGCTTGGATAAAAGAGTTTGACTTAAAAGACAGCAAGTGCAGAGCAGACCTGAAAGCGCACTAAAGGCTTCGGCTTCAGGGGCTCAGCTCAACAGCTGAATCCTGAATTTCAGTTTACAGGAGGTGCCAAACCTCCTTCCTCTCTGTTTACCAGCTATTTATATACATCACAGGAAGCACCAAGGCTGTGTGGAAACCAGCGTGCTCTGTGTTCAGGCTGCAGTGAGCCCTATAATGGTTAGTAAGAGCTAGTCCCGATCGCATGACATTGACAAAAAAATTACACAGTGACAAAAACCAGTACTAATCCTGTTTTATGGCTAAGGGTCTGGGCCACAGAGGCTGAATGGTTAACCCTAAGTCATGCAGGAATTTTATGGCAGACCAAGAATTGGACCATTCTTCCTCAAGCCTCAACCTAGTGATTCAAGACACGTCAACAAATCCCAAAATTCACATTTGGAACCTTCCCCAGGTATGAGGGTACCACGTTATAAGATGAAATTAGTGCTCTTCCTGGTCACTCCCCAGCTTCCCTTAAAGTCTTTCCAAGATTTTCTTATTCTTTCAGAGTCCTAAAGGGTCTCCAAAGTTTCTGCTCAAAGATAAATCTTTCACCTTGTTCCCAGAGGAGTACAGACCTTACTTAGGGGCACTTTTGTACCAGTTTATGCTCCAATGAGAAGGTCTCAGCCAGCTCTAGTTAAAGGAGACAGAGCAGAAAATGTCGGAGAAAATAAATAAAGACACGTTTTCACCGTGTTTTATCCACATGACCTAAATTAGCACTAACATGTTGCCACACTCCACAGTCACTGATGGCTTTGCTGTATTGCTGCAACTGTGCTGCTACACACGGTGCTGTCTACACAACTCTCCGCAGTCAGCTGCTTGGCTGTCAGGCGCATAACACGGTCTCCTCACCTTCGTTTCACTGCCTGGGGAGTCAACAGTCTGCCTCAGGGTGGGATCCTGACTGAAAGCCTGCTCACATGCGCAGGGTTTTCTCCTCTCCAGAGCCACCTTCTGTCCTAGCATTCAGACTTGCTGTCAGAGGGGACAGCAGACATCATCTAGAGGACAACTGCAAAGACTAGTGAAGATGATAAACCGATAGATGAATCTTAAGTTACGCTTTGTGGTGTCAGTGACTCACTGATCCCTTACCTGCTGCCTGTGATCTCTTCTGCGCTCCACCAGCCTCCATCGGGGCCAAATGCTCAGCAGCAGCCGCTATGTTCTGCCCACAGAGAAATCCCAACTTAAGCTCTTCTAAAACGCAGAATTATTGATTCTTAGTCTCCGATGTTCTCTCTTCCCCAAAGGGCACAACTGGCAAATCTTAATGTGAATTATACAGCATAGTGATCTGTTAACGTGTCCTTTCACTCAGCTCAGAGCAATACCAACGGCCCGATGAGAAGCTGAACCTCAGTGGTAAACCAAGCTGCCTAAGAGGTCACCGTTAATAATTGTGACACAGCCTGCACAGTCTACCAGATGATCTTTTTCAGAGATTTCCATCCCGTTGATGATTTCATGTGGACTTTGTGTGAAATGCAAGTGTTGCTGCTAATCTGCATTTTGGTCTTGTTGACATTATCACAGAAATAAAAGCACGTGATGGGCCGATGTTGCTTTGTTGCCAAGTGATGGTTCCTGAACATGTTGGCAAAGCCAATGCAAGAGAGCAAACTGCTTTGGCTGGGGTTTGTAAAATCCCTCATTCTTTGTAAAAAATAGTTTACTTGTTGAAGAACTATCGGAAAATTACTAGAAACTTTTGATTTCGATGATCCCTGAACTGTAGGTCTTTCTAAATTGGAAGTTGGTTTATCTGAGAATTTGCATATTGTTTTTATTTCACAGAAATAAAAGCACGTGATGGGCCGATGTTGCTTTGTTGCCAAGTGATGGTTCCTGAACATGTTGGCAAAGCCAATGCAAGAGAGCAAACTGCTTTGGCTGGGGTTTGTAAAATCCCTCATTCTTTGTAAAAAATAGTTTACTTGTTGAAGAACTATCGGAAAATTACTAGAAACTTTTGATTTCGATGATCCCTGAACTGTAGGTCTTTCTAAATTGGAAGTTGGTTTATCTGGGAATTTGCATATTGTTTTTATTGAGTTTGCACGGCCACATTTTGGTAGTGGGGGAGCTACAGGCCTTTTGTGGCTTTTGTAAGAAGCTGCTAGAAGCTTTCCCTGCGTCTGATACAGCCAATGCTGGCTGGCTCCTAGGTGGGTCCAATGCTGGGCAAGGCTGAGCCCATCAGTGATGGTGGCAGCACCTCTGTGATAATGTATTTAAGAAGGGAAAAAAACCCCTGAAGTCACACATCAGCAGCTGGAAGAGAGGAGTGAGAAACAACTCTGCAGACACCAAGATCGGAGAAGGAGGGGGAGGAGATGCTCGCAGAGATTCCCGTGCAGCCCATGGTGAAGACCATGGTAGGGCAGGCTGTCCCCATGTAGCCCATGGAGGTCCACGGTGAAACAGATATTCACTTGCAGCCCATGGAGAAACCAAGTTAGGGCAAGTTAATGTGCCCAGAGGAGGCTGTAACCCCACCGAGAGAGGAGTCCTCGCTGGAGCTGTCTGTTCCTGAAGGACTTCGCTCCATGGAAGGCACCCATGCTGGAGCAGTTCATGGAGAACTGCAGCCTGTGGGAAAGACGAACGTTGGAGAAGTTGATGGAGAACTCTCTCCCATGGGAGGGCTCCCATGCTGGAGCAGGGCAGGAGAGTGAGGAGGAAGGATTGGCAGAGACAATGTGTGATGAACTGACTGCGACCTGCATTCCCCATCCCCCTGTGCTGTTCAAAGTGAGGAGGTGGAGAAACAGGGAGTGAAGTCGAGCCCTGGAAAAAGGGAGGGATGGAGGGAAGGTGTTTTAAAATTTAGGTTTTATTTCTCATTACTTTGATTCAATTGGTAATAAATTAATTTCCGCAAGTCGAGTCTGTTTTGCCCATGACAGCAATTGGTGAGTGATGTCTCCCAGTCTGTACGTCAACCCACGATCTTTCTCGCCCTGTCCAGCTGAAGAGGGGGAGCAATAGGGCAGCTTGGTGGGCACCTGGCATCCAGCCAAGAGCAACCCACCACATTGTTGCTCGCAATCAAGATCTGTTTGACTTTTAAAACAATGTTCCGATACAAACAGCCGTATCTGAGACATCAGCATTGCTATCCTAAACCTGCCTATCTAGCAGTGGAAACTCCAGAGTGTATCTTTGGGAATCGGTTTAATCCAAACAAGAACTAGAGATGTTGTCATGTTCTTATTAGAGCTATGCAGCCATTTTTATTCCTCTTTCCTGCCCCACTTAGTTTTCTTTGCAATTTTAACCCTATTTTTAGATTGCCTAGACTTGGCACACTTGTTCTGATGATGTTTGTGAAATCCCTGTAATAATATCTCTAAAGGCGGTACAAATGTCTTTAAAAACAGTTGCATGCTCACTGATGGGTGAAGGGAAGTTTCCTTCTCAAAATCCACAATCAAAATCCAAATTTTAGTTATTTTTTACCAGGAGACAAACATTCAAGTTGGAAATACACTTCCCACACCGTTTCAAAAACCAATCAGTTGATGCTGCAAATTCAGTCATACCCTTGAACAAAAAGTCCCCAAGCTGGTAGATCTCAATGAAGGAGTAGGCATCTTCCTGGAAATGTTTGATAACTGTTTCATGCCCTAAGTACTGTTCTTATTCTTTGCAGGTGCCGGTGCTCCTGTTATCAGTTAGTAATTGGTTTATGGGTAAAACGCTTTAGTTTATCCCGTTAGGCATGGAAAACCACTGTTATCAACTCACGGACATGCCTTAACTCAAATTAAGGCACCTACATATAGTTATCTGCACGAGGTGACAAAGCTGCAGGCGTCAGAAGAAAAGTCTAATCAATACCTTCAGTATGAAACCAGCTGGAAGATATTTTAACCTGGTTTGAGCAGTAAGTACTCCTAGGACTGGCTTCATTTTACTGGCTGAAAAGTTGCCTCTTGACTTACTTCAAAGGAAGCTGAATCACGTCTCCCATCTATAAACCAATGCACAGATCCTTCCCTCCGGACACACCTGAGTGCATCTACAGACCTACAACATACATTTGATTACAGTTACAGACTTCAAAATCAAATATGGAGCGTGTCCTAATTTGAGACACCGTTTCTGCAAATTAGTGGTATCCAGGACAAACAAAACACTGGCCCAGGAAAGGTGAGTTAGTCCCTTTCCTACCCTGCCCTTCCCCTTCTTTTTTTTTTTTTTTTTTTTTTTTTTTTTTTTTTTTTTTTTTTTTTTTTTTTTTGCTAGGGACTAATGCTGAGGAACAAGAGCAAGCCTGAGAAGATTCGAACGCCTGCTTTTGCAGAACTCAGGATATGCTTATCCTTTCTTCTCTGTCGCTGATACGGTGCACAGAGATCGTGAGCTGCACGCACTCTCATCTAGTAATGCTTTTGCTCGTTAGCCCTGGGGTAAATAAATGACTGCATGCTGACTAGGGCAGGGAAAAATGGGGCCTTTCTAGATGCTTAGCATATTAAATCATTGCTTTTCAGTGTGAAAATGTTTTCTTTCCCTGCTGACCCTTCTTAATCTTCCAGTTACTCAAGGCAAAACAGTAAAAAATAAAGAGTGTCATTTCTCTGCTGCACCAGGAAATTTAAAACCCAGCTCCATTCTGGAGCTGTTGTTCATGTCCAAAGTTTTTTGATAATACAGTCTATAACCAAGGGAATTGCTTAATTCTGCTCATCTTGCTCATCTCTGCTCACACCTATAATGAGTTCCTGCATAAATTAAACTATAATTAATTGTGTGACATTTTGGACCACGTGTCGTGGATTTCAGAGTTAAGATTTCCTGATGGAATCCAGCCCATGCGTTTAGTTTCTCCTTGTTTACTATAACAGTTTCCCAAGTTTTTTCACACTGAAGTGCTTGCAGTGTGGTTCCATGCATAATAATCAGATCAGGGTAGGGTTACATAACAGGAACGAGCTTCACTTTCCTCCTCTCTAGGTAATAGATGAGCAAGTCAGACAGGAAATCAGTCTGCTTTCAAACAGGCTGTATTTAAAAATTTATGGTGCAACGATACCTTACACTCCCTAGGTTTAGAGGGAAAAGCGTGGTTTGATAAAGAGGCATCCTGTACCTAAAGCAAAATGGTAACACAGCCGCCAGTGTGCAGCACGGAGCAGAATCACCGACAATGCCAGTCCTGCTATTAACCATTCTGTAGAGAACGGCTCTTTATCCAGCAATGGATCTCTCAGCAGCTACGACGTGAACCGAAAGAGCCCTGAGTAATCCGTGAAGGATAAAGGAAATGGTACATTTTCCCATGAGCCCCATGAGCCTTTGCTTTCCTGGGTCAGGAGAATAATATGGCGCTACCGTTAAGGCCATGATGGTTAGGCTTGTGCCTCTTGCAGTAAATCAGAGGAGGAGCAGTAGGAGAAAAAAGTGTCTGCTTAAAGTCTCTAAACACCAGCGGGCAGAGGAGCCGGCAGAGCAATGACTCTTCCTGGAGAAGACGGCCTGGTCGCAGCCCTTCCAACAGTTGTGTTCTTCACCCGTGTTCACATGGGGTCCCGGCAGAGCTGTCATAGGGCAGAGGAGAGCTCCCAGGCAGTTTTCTTTTGATGCCAGCACTTCCATTTATGCACCTGTTATTCAGGAGGCTCTTTCTGCAGGCTTTAATGAAGAGAAGAAGATGCACTCTGTAGTGAGGGAAGTTTGCCCTGCTGGCATTGTAAGTCTCCATCTGTTTTGCAGGCAGAGCGAAAACTTCTGTGTCAAGAGCGGAGACAACAACGTAAATGTACTTTTTTCCTCTCTTTTGCAGAAAAAAAATAAATGCATTAAAAGAATCAGAAAGAAGTGGATAAAAGTGCATAACTTTCCACAGGCACTTCTCCTCTGAAGAGAGAAAACAGTCTGGGTGGATGCTGAGTTGAAAGAATTCAGGAGTGAGTATGTCAGTTAGCAGCAATTTGGCTTGAAAGATGCCTTCCCAGAGGAAAGAGGTAGCTCATAAAACTTTCCTTCTGGAAGCTCTCAGATTCCAGCTAATTAATTGCAGTGAGTTATCTTTTAAACTAGAGGTGTGCCAAGGCGGATCCAGTTGCTTCTGAAACACTCACTGTTGCCAAGTCGTACTTGCCTAGTACTTTAAAGATCAGCTCCAACAAGTACCGATGCGAAAATCCTTGGCAGTGTAAAGTTAATGCAGAAATACAGCAGATTTGTTATGAAAAATATCTCAATGAAGACAAGAAGGGGCGAGAGCAGAGGAAACCAGGTCTTGGTATGAAGCCTTTGAACTTGAACACCTTGGAATGAAGATCTGAGCCCTGCAGGCTCAGAGGCTGGAGAGAAATGCAGCTGGTTTGCCAGCTGAGCAGTCTAGGGCGATCACATCTGCTTTAAATATATCATTGTACAGGTCTTCAGGGAGAGTGCTGCTTCATCCCGTGTCTTCTTCATTTGACATGACACTCCACGGGCTGGGATTTGTCCTCTACCGAATGTTCCTGCTTTCCTTGTGTACACCTGGGGGTTTTGTAACGCGGCCTGGGCATGACAGTCTGACGGAGCAGGAAGGGGGGTTATAAGCTCCAATTGCCGCACCGAGGCTGCGGGAGGGCCAACATCATCTGAGTCTCTTTCCAAGCAAAATGCAAACTGAAGTGTTTGACTTTGCTCTCGCAAGACTCTGCCCCCGAACGCCCAGGCTGGCTTGTGCTGATTACTTGCCTGTGAAACAAGGAGAATAAAGCAATTCTCCTCAGTAACCTTCACCTTCTTCCTGATGACGAAGCTGGCAGAGGTGGGGTACGCTACGCTGTTACACATGAATTAGTAAATAAAGATGGGCTTCTCATTACAGTGTAGGAACTCCTATTAAAACAGCTGTCTGGACAAGGGCACTTGCTTTTTAACTAGCAGTTGCAGCTCATGACAAAACCCTCGCAGAGCATCCTGCCAAACCAAACAAAAGGCTGTACTGCTGTTTGTTTCTTTTTGGCTTTCATTGCTGTTTTAACCTGCGATAAGACCACAGCTTTTTCTCAGCCTGGGTAGATTGACTTAGATTAACCCTTGCCAGGTTTCTGGATCCTACAGAAGATGTTTGAATAGCAGGGTGACGGCTAACCTTAGAAAACCCTTGACACAGGGCCTATAATTCATGTGCAGTACAGCATGAAAGATTGAAGTCAGGGGCAAACAGTTTTGTTTTGAATCTGTATCCCTCACAAGAAAGGAAAACTAAAAAAACAGAGTGTGCAATGACCTAAATAAGCTGTATTTTATCAGGCTTAAAAATGAAAAGCAAAGTGGAACCTCCATGTTTATAGCCCTGAGCCCCACAGAGCCCCAGATGGAGGCTGGCACTTTGAATTTTTAAATGAACGTCGTTCCTTAGAAAGTGCAGAGGAATAATAGGTAGCAGAAAACTTGCTCAACTATTAATGGTGTCATTCTGTTAGAAACATGTAGGAAAAGGAGATAATAACGATGAACACAAAGTGGGAGAATAAGGTGGGAAAATAAACTATAATTTCAAAGCCTCAAAAGCACTTGGGAGGCAGTTTTTCATCCACCTTTTTCTAGTACTGATTTTTGCACATCAGAGCAGAGACATCTCAATAGAAGGACAGTTTGAAAAGACTGATGAGACCTAACAGGACCAGAGTTTTCTTTTACAAGTGACTCCGCATTTTGATTTAACATTCAGGCTAATTAGATGTATAAGTGTAAAACTCACAGTTCAGATTCAGGACAGAAGTCAGAGAAATGACACCGTAAGGAGTCTGAGACAGGGACTGTACAGCCAGGGGTGGCTCTGGTCAGTGTCAACACCACCTTCCACACTCACGTTTCTTCCTGAGGTAGCTGCCTTCTCGGGGTACAGCTAAATAGGCTGCCCCAGCTGCTTAACCGGCTAAAATTGGTCCCGATTTACTTCAAAGCACTGGCTTATAGACTGTAGAGATTCAGCAGCTGCTGCAAGAGCAGGCGAACCATTTCTGCAAATTTGCTTTAAGGAAAGGGTCAGAACGACAGCTGGGACCAGGAAATATCCCTACTGTCCTGAGTTAAGCTGCATTCCCTCCTGAAACAGAGGAGGGAAATTCAAGGAAACATCTTTACATTAGGCATGTGCTGAAACTCCACTGATTATAATACAGTTTAAATGTACATTTAAATATAAGCAGACAGAGAACATGCAGTTTTGACTGAAAGTCTAAGGTAATTAAGACCATCAGCTCATCACAAATACAGCTTTGTTGAAGTCAAGAACACATGTTTGTTCTTGCTAATAAAGAACTCCAAATCTGTATGATGTAAGCGCTCCAGAAGCTATCCCAACAGCATATTCCTGCTACGGAATCCAAATCTCTTGATGTGGGAAGAGCAGATGAAGTCTAATTTGATACATCCTCCGAGTACAACCCTGATAACACAATCCTCTTGAAATCAGGCAAGCGCTTACAGATTTTACTTAATTAGAAAGTTCTTAGTTTGAATAAGTGATCCCATGATCAGTGAATTGCAGCGTGACGGTGAAGCTGCAGTAGCTCCTGGCAAAGGGACGTTAAACCCTAACATGTGGCAACAGCTAGTCCAGCCTGGGACCAATGCCTGTGGGTGTCCACACTGACGCAACAGCCATCCTCGCACTCATGTTTGTAAACAGTGTCAAATCCATCAGCATTCTGTTTAACACTCTGTAACTCCAGGGCAAAGGAAAGTGTCTCAAAGTGTCAGGCACTAGCCCAAGCTACTTATTTTTGCCACACTTTTAATAAATATGTAGTATCTTCCAGAACGAGTGCACAAATGCTTTCAACAGGAAACTTCAAGCATATTTTTATGACAGCAACAAAAAATGCCTTCATTAGTCTATTTGTTAGGGTTGCAAAAGCGTGAGTCACATACCTATGTGCTTCTCTTCCATCCTCCTTGGGAGACCCGCAGTTCCTCATCTAAATATTTTTAGGTTCATCTTCTGACAATTCCTAGTTTTCCTAATATTGCCTACTTTTTCCAAAAGTTCCTATTTCCTCCGTATTTTTCTGTTAGAGTCTCAATGGTTCTTTGGTTCCCTCTGCTTCTGAAGTGCTCATACTGAGCTCTCTCCTTTACTCTCTTTTCCTGGGAGTTATTTATACCTATATTATGGTTTATAACCCTGCAGGCAGCCTCTTCTAGCAGAATTGCCATTGCAGATTTTGACAGCTTCCTACATGTAACTAACATCAATAGGAAAGTCTCTGGGATTTTGTGGAGTCTTCTGGAATCAGAGCTGCAGCTGAGAGACAGAAGAAGACAAATTTTCTGATCTTTGTTCAAATTCCTGGTAGGGTCTGGAATGTACAGAAGTGATCATCGTATGGCACTTACAGTGTGAAAAACATTCTGAGACTCACTTTTCGGGTACATCTGACCAGGAACTGTCTCTCGCTTTCTAAAGCTGAGTATCTTTAGTCCCACTGTACCGAGTGGTGGTCTTGGGTCTTGATCACCCACATGATCCCAGTGAAGTTTGCTCCCTGTCACAGGGATGTGTGGCTTGAAGGCTAATGTAAATGGAGTGGGAGTCCTTGACTGGTCTAGGAGTTAGGACTAAGTATTCAAGCCTGGATCTAGGATGGACTGAAAATAGTAAGGAACTTACTCCTGAGAATGCATAAACTGCAGGAAGACAAGTGAGAAATGACCCTCGTGTTCTCTTCCCGGACAGTGAGGGCAACCTAGCTCGGTGGTGACAAACACGTGGATTATGGCTGCTAGCAGTCTCCTTGCTCCTTTCAGATCCATGTTCCTGCT
>NW_010432192.1:49378-54703 GCF_000710305.1 Buceros rhinoceros silvestris | reverse complement strand
TGACCTGATAGGCTTGGCTTCATACACAATTGTTAGCCTAATATTTATGGAAGCAGATGTGGATTTCCCAGTGCTAAAGAGTTTGAGCTCCACAGCTCATCTGTGAAAGCAGGAAAAAATGCAGCGTAATTTCTCAGCTCCCCCAGCTGCTTTGAGACGTGGCACTGCAGTGTTTTACAGGCATCTTTTGTGCACCACAGCAATTTTCTCATGATCGTCTCACTTGAGTTCCCAGCCTATTGTAACAGCTGGGTTACAGGAGGAATGAACTGGCCCCGAGGTCTCCCGTGACCACTCCTTTGTACATTGCACTTCTGCTCCCTCCCTTTGGGAAGGGAGTTACACTGGCTGCAGCTTTTATTTTCATTCCTGTTCAGTCTTTAGCAGCGCCCCTTTGATGCTTCCTGCCATCTCTCTCCTTCTTGCTGTGCTTTGACGACTTGCTACTGCAGGCACAAGTAAGATCATGCTGTGACAAGCTTCCTCAAAGCAATGTCTTGCTGGTAGCAGGTACCTCTGCAGTGGAAGCTGGCAGTGTTCTGCTGTAGGGAGACAATATGCTCCTCTCTGTCTTTTCAGATTCATCCCCTCTCGGGACTCACAAGGGCACCCCTCTTGACCAGAAATGTCAAACCACAGTTTGAAGCTGGCAGCAGATAAACTCTGACAGGGTTCAGATCTGCAAGCCCTGAGAGCGGTAACGTGCATTGATGTGCTTCCCAAAGGTCTGCATCAGCATTAGGAGGGCTGCTGATCTTTCCCCTTAAAGGTTTAGCATTTAAAAAGGAAACACAGAGAGGGGGCATTACCCCATTTCTGAGTTTCTGAAACTCTTAAAGCCTAAAAGAGATTATTTCCTCTCCTGAGAGAGGAAACAAAATAATAATAATAGAGGTTCTAAACATATATGCATAAAAATAAAATAATTGAGAGAAGGAATGCTTATTACTTTTAAAAATTAAGAGTGAGGAGCTGAAACAGTTTCAAGTGCAAGAGGTGACTAGGTTCCACAGTGAACAGAAAGAATAGCATTCAAAACACACTACGTTGGAGGAAAATTTCTCATGCCATCTTTTTACTCTCAGGAAAATGTAGGTTTGTGCTTAAACTCCACAAATACCATGAACTGGAAAAGAGTGAAACATTGTTCTGCTCTCTGGGGCTTAGCAATATCAGGATATGAAGGTTACAGGGCCAAAGAACAGCCAGGAAGGGTGCAATCACTCAGCTAACTGTCAGCTAAGGTACCTGAAGGCAGCTCCTGTGTTACGTCCTTAGCCTACGGATGAAGAGAAAACATGAATTACATCCCTTTTTTCACAGTATACACAATACACTGAATACAGTCAAAAATCCCCACCCCCATCTCCATGTCTCAGGCTTTACCAACAAAAAAAAAAAAAAAAAGAGCAGACCAATAAACTAAATGCTAGCAGGATTGTGTGACAGCTGGTCATTTGACTACATTTGACTACAAGTCCTTGTACATGCGTAAAGCTGGAGCGATAACTAGTTTTGAGGTCAAGCTTGAAAACCTGAGGAGTGCCTGAGCTCTCTGAAGCGTGTGAAAAGTCTCGGAGTTCCTGAGTTCCTGTTGGTGGTCATTTTTTAGCCAGGCCCCTGAAGAGCCTGCCAAGGAAGATGTAGGAGCTCTCCCCCAGTTTTGAAGACTAAAATGTAGAGGACCATCTGTTGCAAAAGATACAGGTAGGGTCTGTGAGCTTTGTTCTGTGATGAGAGTAAGGAGCAGGAGGAAGAGCTTTGTTTCTGCTAGAATATGATGGCTTATTTTGAGAGAGAAGTGAGTATCAGAGAAAAGACTGGATTTGGCCTGGGCCAGATTCATTAGTATTTAATATTCTGAGATGTCCTCCAGCCGTAGAGGTTACATCCTGGCATCTTTCCGGTGAAGATGCCTGCACATGAGTGACCTCCAAAGAGGCAGGGTCGGATCTCCGGGGACTCATACTAAGAAAGTCATTGGGAAATCTGGTCTCAACATAGAATTCTGCTTCCATTTAGAATACCGGAGGAATTGTGCATGAAGTGCTCATCTGACATTAATAGAAGCTGCACAAAGGGACATATAAAGGAATGAAAATACCTGAAAATAAAATAAAATCAATAAAACCCCACAACAACATCAACAAAAAAGGTTTAGACAACTGGTATTTTGGAAATTGTTTTGGCGGCTTCTTGTTAAAATATGCCTACATGCAGATGATCTGGGCTATAAAAATAGAATCGTTCTGCTCTGACACCTACCAACGCTCCCACTGTTAGTAATCGGTTGCAGATAGTGGCATCCATACGGTCGTGGGGAGAGCCGGGGGAGAGTACTTCGCTTCAGGTCAGCCTGTCGCTGTGAGCTCCCTTCAAAGCACTTCCCCGAAGAGCAAAGCGAGCTGATGCTCAAGACCAAACCATTCCACTGGTGAAATGGTATGTGCAGTGTAATTAGATATCCTTGGAGACAAGATTGTTTTTAACATGTAGCTTTTTAACACAGAAATCCTCTGCTTGACGTCCTTGAACGTTTCTGCAGAAGGTCCTTTGAAGGGAGTGTTTGAAATGTAAGTGGAGGGATTCGTCCAAACGCAGTAGCTGTTCACACACCAACCTACTGTTGCTGCACGTACGGACATTCTTCCTGTGCACTCTGAACTACCACGATTGTGCTCTAACTATTCCAGCCCTTTAAAAAAGAATTAAATTTCAGGCGAAAGAAAAGGAAATACTGAAAAAACTAGTGCAGCATTTTTCTGCTTCCTTTCAACATCTTTCTTCTCTTTGAGCTATCTTTTGTTTCCAATTTTTCAGTCTAGCTGTAGAACAGACAATGGTGCAGCAAAGGTGTTTCCTTTCTTTATACACAATGTAATAAGCTGGATGTGCTGCCTTATATAAATGTTACAGATTAAACCTGTTCTTCATATTTATATGAATTTTAAACCTGATGCTAATATAGCACTGCTCTCCTTAAAGATATAACAAAGCACAATCCTTAAGGCAAAAACTACTAAATAAATATTTTTTGAGATAACACTTTTCTTCCCTTTGCATAAATTTAACAGTGTGCTCTCTGTACAATATGTGATCTTTTTCCTAACTCTCCGTAGACTTAAATAGCTCTGGTGAGATGTCATGAAAGTAACAGAAGATTTGGAAAACACCACGCGTGAAGGATGCTGAATTTAATTTTCAGCTTTTGTTTTGGGTGGCCTACTTACTCTTCAAAAGCTTTGCCATGTCATGATGCAGAGTGAGGGTGAAGGAACTATTAGACTATATTTAGCCATAAATTAAACCTCAGCTGTAAACACCCAACAAACTATTTTCATGGAAGCCTTGAGGTGTCTGTAAACAAAAATAATGACATGGTGAAGTCACCTTCATTCAGAAGAGTTTCTATTGTACATCACGGGCTACCAGTGTCCCGCCTCCAAGTGCTGGGCTGGGACTGCTGGTTTACAGGTTGACAGGTATGGAGGGAACGGGTACCTGCACAGATCTGCCCACAATAGCGGTGCCACAGAAGTCAGCTCTGGGAGATCTTGTGACTTTTTACCTGAAACTCTTCTTTCAGACAAAATATTCTGCAAGCAGCTGGGAGAAGTCCCACAATCACTACTGCTTGTTCTCTTGGGGGACTTCAACTTAGCAGATGTCTGCTGGAAAGATGACACAGCAGAGAGGAAACAGTCCAGGAGGTTCCTGGAGCGTGCAGGAGACAGCTTCCTGACACAGCTGGTGAGGTTTCCAACTAGGAAAGGCTCCCTGCTAAACCTGCTGTTTGTGAACAGAGGAGGACTGGTGGATGGTGTGAAGGTTGGAGGCCATCTTGGACATAGTGACCATGAGATGGTAGAGTTTTCAGTTCTTGGGGCAGTAAGGAGAGGGGTCAGTAGAACAGCCACCTTGGGCTTCTGGAGAGCAGACTTGGCCTGTTTAGGAGACTGGTTGACAGAGTCCCTTGGGAGGCAGCCCTGAAGGGCAGAGGAGCCCAGGAGGCTGGATGTTCTTCAAGAAGGAACTCTTAAAGGTGCAGGAGCAGGCTGTCCTGGTGTGCTGTAAGATGGGCCAGTGAGAGACTGGCCTGGTGAAACAGAGCTTTAGCTGTAACTCTGGAAGAAAAGGAAGGTCTATGGCCTGTGGAAGAAGGGGCAAGCCACTCAGGAAGACTACAAAGGTCTGTAGGCTGGGGAGGAAAAGCTGGATGTGAGTCAACAACGCGCGCTTGCAGCCCAGAATGCCCTATCCCTGGAAACATTCCAGGTTAGGCTGGACAGGGCTCTGCGCAACCTGATCTAGTTGCAGATGTACCTGCTCACTGCAGGGGGATTAGACAGGACGACCTTTGTGTCTACGTTGCCAAAGGCCTGAAGAACTACTGTGAAGTTCTATTAGACACTTTTAGAAAATGATTGTATGGCAACTTATTGCTTCCAGGTCTCAGTGTCCCAGCACTGGACAATACAGAGTTTGTGTAGGTGCAGGTGAGGAGCTCCAGGGCAGTGTACACGTAAAAATGACCAGAGGCTGAACTCTTGACTTGAGCAGTTGTACCAAGTGACATGTCGACTCACTGCCCCTACCACCAACTCTTAAAGCTGATGTCTGATTGCATGGCCTTAGGTCATAATTGGTCTCTATTTTGGTAAAAATAAAATGAAATATATTGTTATTCAATATCATTAGAATATTTGCACTGATTTGAGACCAGGTACTTCTGTCTTAGCTGGTTTTCCTTTGCTTCGCCAAAGGTTTGGCATTCAGACTTCCGTGCCTGACTTCAGTTGTCACTTGGCTCTTCCTGTGAAGCAGGTCCAACTCTCATTTCCCGGTGGGGGCCAGGGCACAACGTTCCAAACATACAAGACTGCAGGAAGGAAGAGGGAAATGTTACAGTTAATGAGATAAGTTGTCACATAATTGTCCTAGTTTTAGTAGCATTGATAAAATTCTGCATTATGACGCTTGTAACATTAAAAAAAAAACCATTCCAGAGTATGTAATCAACATACTCCTAATCAACTGTTTTCTAATTTGACCAAGCCTTATCATCAAACAATTTTCCCAGTTGACAAAGTGGAGATGATTCAGTTTTTCTGTATGGAAGGAAACAGTGAGTTTGGGCTGCTGTAACAAAACTTCCTGGTTTGATTCCTCTCAAGAACAACATAGGAGTAACACAAAAGCTCAAGAAAAATTCCAGAGGTAATGGGATCATCCAGGGTTACACCACTTCACTGGCAAAAGTAGCTTAAGAGATTTTTGAAAACTTCACCTCAGTGAACTAAGAAGAAAACCTGGTAATTCTGAAAA
>NW_010432192.1:46125-49267 GCF_000710305.1 Buceros rhinoceros silvestris | reverse complement strand
AACGTGGCACGAAACCACACAACGTGCTCGACGTGGAACTGCACAGATCTAAACGACTTTAGATCAGACACTAATGAGCAAAACCAGTGGTAGCAGTCTGTAGCGCATGAATTAATTTCTGACTCATCTGGTTTGGAAAAATTCGCTGCAAGGGAGAATTTCTACTTGTGGAAGAGATAATTTTTTAAAGTTTACCTAATGAAATCTACACGAAATAAATATTCTGGCTTATCTTGGTACGTCACTTTTTTTTTTAAAGTGGTATTGTAAAGTATCTGTTTAGCTTTTTAAATTCGCTGTCTTTCTTATTTGGCTACAACTCTTAACAGAACATACCGCAAGTTTACAAATAAGCATTCTTCCTAAACCCCCTTTCCAGTGATTTATGAATTAATAACATGGAGCTAAAACAGTAGGTATGGAGCTAGATGAATTACATTTATTTCTGGTTTGACATTGAATTTAATAATTGTGAAAAGTAATCTGAGTCAAAATGAAAAAGAAATGTGATCATCTTGAGTCCTGGCAAAACAGAAGTGATATCTCAAATAATTTTCTTTTAATCTAAAACTTTTTAAATATATAACACTTCTTATACTCTCCACAACAGGTTTTCCAGATGTACTGGTTGGTATAACAAAAGATATATTCCTTATGAAATTTGTCTCCTTATGTCCTGAAATCATTATTTCTAGAAAAAGTATGAACGGAAAATAAAAGTTTACATTTTACAATGTAACACACGCTTAAAAAAAAAAAAGTACAAAATTCAACAAGCATTTGTGAATAATTTTATCCCCCCCTCACCAAAACCTCGATTTTCCAGTATTTGTCAGTAAATTCCTGCTTCTATTTTACGTGTTTATCAGCATTAAACTCTGAAGAGCTGCGAATCTTCATGTGTGAGAGAGACCCCTCTGGCTGCGCTCAGCAGAATCTCCCCTTTGCGCAGTAGCACCCCGCGGCGATGGGCATCGTCAGAACCCGAGCTGCCTCCCACCCTCCCCACTGCTAGGCTGCCTGAAACCACACTGCGGTTCTGCTCGTGGCGAGCAGGTCATGGCCACAGCCTGAGCAAACTGACGGCACAGGTGATGACAACGTGAAATTCAGTCTGCTAATCCACACCTGACTGTTCCGCAGGGCTGCAGAAAAACTTGCAGATGTCTCTAATACTTGCAGCAGCGTGACAGGTTTCTTCTCAAAGTCCTTCTTAGCAGCGAGGTGCAGAGAGACTCTCACACGCTCCTGCGCAAGCACCAGGTGTATCTGTCTGTTCATCCCTTCACACATCAATATGAGTTTAGCATCAAAAAGCTTCAGAGAAACTCTTGCCAAAGACTCAGAATGAGCCAGTTGCACTAAAAACAGGCAGTCGCCACAAGGTTGACGAATCCTGCATGACCTACCTCTGCGGACCAGCGATTTCCTTCAAATTAGCCCGATCAGATAGCTGTGTTTTATACGCATTTCACACACACCTGAGAGACGTTGGTGGCAGAAAGGGCCACGCCAAGATACACAAGGGTTCACTCTACATTTCACAGATCATTGCTTGGAGGCCTCACCATGACACATGGCAACCCACCCCCACCCCTCATTCCCTGAATCCTGATTCCCTTCTCATATCACACATTTCCCACAAAGACAATGAGAATTTTTATTTTTAGAGAGTGAGGACAGCCGAGACCAATTTTGAGGAGGAACAACTAAGGTCAAATAACACCATGTGTACAGAAAGGCTAAGAAAAATATTCCTCCCTGCAATGTCACACACGGCAGCTACTTGTCCCCAATTAGTCATCTCTCTGTGGACATGCAGTGAGCAAACACCCTTTTTGTGTTCTGCTCTCTGCTCTCTACTCTCGTCATGGTGCTCCTCTCAGAGATTATCAGCCCCATTTTTTGAAGTGACTTCATTTCTCTGAGTGTCCCATGGAAAGGGAAGTCCTTCTGACTCAGCCTGAACGCAACCTCTGCATCTTTCCTCTCCTTGCACTCTCACTTCCCAACAGGCTTCTGGGTCTTGGGCTATCCAGAGAGTTGCAATAGTCCCATGGTCCGGATTAGGGACACGTCACTCTCTCTGTCACCCTGTAGGCAACTGTTGGCTTCTGAGGAGTCACATTTCCATCTGGACTCCAGCTTCCCAGTTTCACTCCATGTGGGGTGGCTGCTTGCCTTTCAGTTTGCACGGCCAAGCTCAGCTGATGAGGGTAGTGGACATAAACAACTGCCTTCGTTTGATATGGGATCGTGAAAAGGGGAGAGGATGAAAGGCAAGTTTTCAAGTGCATCCGAGGAAGATTTTCACACGCTATTTATTTTTAGTAAATATTCGTGTCAGAATCACCAGTGTTTGGTAAGGGAAGCCATCCATTCTGTCTTTTCTTCAGGTTGGTCGAGAAATATCGGAAGGAGTTCATTAATCAGTGATATGCCAGCCCTGGGATTAAATCAAGGACTGACTAAGGGACTTACAGGGCGAGGGAAGGGAGAGAGCCATGTCCTGTTTTCACCACCATATGCAACATATACAATCTGGGACATGCCATGTCATGATGGCCATGTATCTGCTCAGTCTTTCCATTTCGGTGTGCTGCACTTATTCTGCTCCAAGAGCTTGCATCTTGGTGACTCCCAATACTAAGGACTTTGCCTGGTTGTGTAGAGGTAGGGACAAGAGATTGAAGTATAAATTTTAGTATGTTACATTTTAAATATTTTGGGGTTTTTTTGAAGCTGCAATTCTTGTCTTTCAGGCAAGCTGCTGTGTTGAGTCTGCTAAGATGACCATGAAAGAATCTGGGAATCTGTCCTTTCAATTCTTTTTCTTTTGTCTCTTTGTATGTGTATCATATAGGTTTCAATGTACATAACCATCTTTTAGCTCTGGTCCTTGGACTAAGAGTAAGGCTTTATCTCTCCTATGAGCATCTACTGGCACTGGTTAGGTATGAAAAAGAATGAAATAGTCACAGCTGCCCCCCAGAGAGCCTTCCTGTCCAGCTCCATGGGCTAGCACAGCTGTGAAGGAGAGCATTGTGTTGGTCCAGTTTACACTGCAGATGTAGCCCACCTCAAACAGCAGATGGTTCCCTTCTAACAGTGGATGTTGAACGTCCAAGAGATGCTCTGCTGA
>NW_010432192.1:10980-46051 GCF_000710305.1 Buceros rhinoceros silvestris | reverse complement strand
GCTCGGCTGAACCACCCTCCTCACAGGATGACAGTCCTTTAGAGAAAAATCAATTTTTGCTTGTTTAGAGGGTTTGGTTTTGGTTGGTTTTTTTTTTTTGCAAGGATGTGTAAAATTTTTAATGAAGGGAAGAAAGGAAAAGAGTAGTTGAAATACACAAGGAGCACCAAAAAGGCCTTTCAGAGAACTAGAAATATTATTGCCTTCATCAGAAAGCCCTGTACTGACTAGAAAGTGCTTGCTTCTGAGTTGACAAGATTTCACACAGACCTGTACTCTTAGAGAAAGGCAATCACTAATTAGCAGCACCTTTAATTACTGTTGGGCATTTACATGCAAATCACTCAGTGCAGTTCATTACAGGGCAGGGAGGACCAACACAGGGGGGAGAATGAGTTAAATAAAAAGCTGACAGTAAGTAACAGGCTGCCAGGGGTCTGACTGGTGAAAGCTTGCAGCCATATTTCTACCAAGGTAAGACAGATAAACTAGATTTTTACTGGAGCAACAATTATTGTAAAAGGCATTAAAGGTCAAAATTGATAAATATCGAGTCATACAAAGCCCATCTTTACGTAACAGCACTCTGGAAGATTGTGCTTTTTTAATAACAACTCATACAAAAGCTGCTGGAAATGTATCACAGAGTTCCTGTAGAAATCATATGTTGAAGCTGTGTCTTCCTAACTATTAATAATACTACAACAAGCATCCTCCTGTATCCTATCAGTGGTTTTTAACTGCTCTTCATAAATATTTCTGGAGTTGGTTGAATTAGACTTCTAATGATTTCTCCATTAAATGTGGTCTGATCAATTTTTACAGCATTGCCCGAGGAAGGAAATCAAACAAATGTCGTGCTGCACTTGCATTTCTTCATGGATTTTTGAGGCATTCCTTTAAAAATATATTTTTGTTTGACAGCAGAGACATCGATTTGACAACTTGCTTTACAAAATTAGAGCAGCTTTCAAGTACGGTAGTTATGCTGGGTGATCTGTGTACTGCTTCACTATTGTTTGAGGTTTCAGCTCACATCCCAGGCACATGGGGCAATTTGTCATTATCTCTGCTAATGACTAGGTGAATCTGGATCAAACTGAGGAGCTGATAAATAAACATGTGGCTCTCTGGCAAACTAATATCAAAGAACATGCTTTCAATATTTGTCATTCAAAAAGTGACACAGCTTCCTAAATGCTACAACATGACACTGTGGAAGGTGAGATATATCCCTTACCAAAGGTATCACTTCAAACCTCATTTGTGAGCAGAGAACACATGACCTACCAGTGAGTCAGGCTAAGGGTCCTCCCGTCCAGTATCACGTTTCTTAGCCTGGTGAGTAGCTGCTGCGTAGAAAAAGGCCAGGGCCGCTGCTGAAGTCAATTGAAATAGCTGAATATTTTATGTTCATCTAGTAAATGAGATATCAAGGGTCATTCTAGTTGAAAAGTGAAGGGATTTGCTAAACTATATTGTAAAAAAAGTCCAAGAAACGTAGGGCTGAGATGAAGAGGAAAATACATTGAGCCTAGCTAAAAGCCCTGTTTCATCCCCTGTTCAAGGACAGCTTGTTAAATCGGTGACTTAAGGCTTAATGAGGGTCTATCCACTGCAGTTGCTGTGGACCTGCAGAGTTCTAGGTAGAACATCAGTTGAATTTTCTTGTCAAACAGCAGAGACGGGTCTAAGAGCTTCCTCACTGAGGCAACAGGTACTTCTGGTGGTGTGCACTGAAAAGGTAGCGGGGTGTGCAGGAAACCTTTTTCAAGTCTGGCAAAACCACTGAAAATGACCAGGGTTCAGCATGCCTGAACAATAGCTCTGATTAATTATCATCTCTGCTGAAAGAAAAATAATTGGTTAAGGACCTTGTAATAGGAGCCCACAGTGAGCTTGCAGAAGACTTAGCCTCTTCTTTTGAAATGGCTTTTCTTCTGTGTAATAAAAGATGCTAAATGGCCCTTTTAATTTTACCTTATAGTTGTAAGACTTTAAGTTATATCAGTTTTCTGTAGATTTAGGGAATATGAAGTTAAAGGAGATCCCTGTAGGCTTTTTTTCTTGTCCCCCCCGAGCTCTTGCACCAATCCCTGGCTTTCTGCTGGTTGAAAGCATACTGTTTAAGAATCATTTTTTTACTGTAAAGGCATCAAGTAAACTAGAAGGTGAAAAATCAGTGGTGTCAGCTGTACGCCTTGTATCACATCTGCATGATACCTGAGTGCTTTTTAACATTGAAGGGACAAATTCTTTGTCAAGAAAATAAGTGTGGCCCATTGAAGTACATGGAAGTGCATCTGTTTGCAAGACTGAAAAATGTGTTATGACCACCAGCTTTAAAGCACAGATTACGGTGTGACTTCAGTGACTGTGAACCATTTGGCACAGACATAGAAGTAATCTGAAACTTGTACAATGTGAGGCTTCAGAAGATGTGTCCAAAGTTCTTTATCAGGCAGGGAGCCAGTTGTTTCAGAGGATCCGAAGAGTATTGAATTGAGACATACCACCCCTCACTCCCTGTAGTCTGCGAAAAATCTTGAGAAATGGGCTGGTGTGAGCTGTGCCCACCAGGACTGCGCATATAACTCCAGGCTTTAGGGAACTGGACATCTAAACGCGACTGTCCTAAGAAATTCTGATGTCACTCCCTTCTTTCCCACGGTTAAACAATCACCAGTCTCACTGATGATACAGCCTTGTATTCTTCTTCCATCTGTAGACATTCATTCCCATCTTTGTCATAAGACTGCACGGCCTAGTAAGCAAGAAAGGACTCGAAGGTGAGCTCTAGAACCTGGAGAATGAAGCTCTAAAGTTCTCCCACTTAAACTATTTCACTTTGTTCAGATTCCCTAAATGCTTGTTGGACCACCAAGAGATGAAGCTCATGAGAATGATTCTGCAAATGCATTCCTTAAAAAGGGAATGAACTGTAACAGGAGAGACAGAGATTGTAAAGCTTTCTTCTAAATACGCTTTCTTCCATTTGTGGTTCAGGTTCTTTCCTAAGGGTTAGAGATTGCACAGGCAGACGACAGAGATGATGCTGGATCTCCCAAGTCTGGTACTTATTCTAATCAGTAGACTATAGGATAAAATATTCTGTACATCAAGGCCGGTCTCTCCATAAAATGCCTCTGAGGGTGGGTCTCACAGTAACAGAGTTGGTGGTACGACAATGGTTTGACTGAGAATTTAAACAAAGAACAATGATGAGATAGACAGTGGTTATTCACAGTGGCTGATCCTGAGCTACGTTACTTTCATTCCTTCAGAATTTGGTTGGCAACTGAGCCAGCCAGCTGCTTAGCCTAAGTTCTATGATAGCAATTATGCAGCAGTTAGACACCTAACCGCTTCCATGTCTGGAGCTCTAAAATAATCTAAAAAATAACCACAACCAAAACCAAACCAAAAGAAAACAAAACAAAACCACCCTGTAATTTAAAGCATCTCGCTCACTCATTTGAGTTCAGTAGGCCCTGATCTCAGAGGATCACACACACAGAGATCCCAAAACATATGTGGTTTCCTGTATTGACTAAACTTCAACACTAGCCTACATTTCTTCCAAGATTTGGATGCTCCCATGTCTTATTGTTTTCCACATAAATCCTATTTCTCATAAATATACGCACTCTGGCCTCCATTGCACAGTGTTTCACACTTAAACTGGAGTTAACTTGGGTGACCAGCATTGCCATAGGTTAGAAAAAAAACACAACAACAAACCAGTTCCAACAGTGATAAGAAGAGTTAAAGTATTTAACACAAAATTCACTCAACTCAGAAAGTCTGCATTCCCAAATCTCTGCCATCCTTCTACATACTTCATAGCCAGACTGGGTCTCCATATGTTCAGAATAATCCAGCTCATGGTGAGACTAATCTCCTGTAAAGTAACTCATTAAATTAATGTCAGTGATTTTATATGCCTGACTTGGGGGGAAAACTCATGGGGAATGACAGGTCCTGTGTGCTATAGTGCTGTGTCAGCTCTGTCATTGAACTGACCCCTCCACATAGTTTGAACCCCAATGGTGAAGCTGGCATCTTCATTTCAGTTGTATTGGAGTTGGAGAGCATCGTGCACGTATCTGCCCTGTCAGAACAGCTTCTGCTGATCCTTATTGGCAAAGGATGCCTTCAGAAGAGAAATCTTTTGGCCAGGCTTCTGCTTCCACAAGCTATCTTACTGTTAGAATATTCAGCAGTCAAATAGATCATCCCTCAGATGAGTGATTGCAACAGCAGTGCCACACAGGAGTATCTGGAGGCTAGAAAGGATGTGATACCGAACACCAGCCAATACTGCAATGCTGTCACGAAAAGGCAAAACCTGCACCGGGTTGAATTCATGGAAGTGCAATACATTAAAAACGCTCAGTAGGTTCTTCACAGTGCTTGGCTGGGGTTAGGTCTCATCGGCAGTGATTTATAGCTTCTGGTTCGGACCAAATTAATTGCCAGTGTCATGACACTATTTGTACTGCTTTAGAAGGTGCCACTCTTGTTCTAGGTGCTTTACCACCATGAGGTAGAAGTATGGTCTGTTCTCAAAAATATTCCAGTAGAAAGCAGGAGATGCAGACAGATGGGGGAGCAGAAGTCAATGCATCAATACCTGTCTCTGTGGTTGGTCCTGGTCTCAGCACAACCGCAGCCCAGCAGCACCAAACTTGTCATAGATATCAGAAGATTTTTAAGGCGAGATTTGGAGGAGGGAAACGAAATGGCTTTGGGAATTTTGAGAGACACTCCTAAGAGAACAGGGGACTTGGACAGCTCATGCCTGGCATGGGTAGGAGGGAGCTGCCATCTTGATAGAGCATGGGCAAGGTCTGGGCTGTGAGGGACCTTGAAAGTGAAGAAAGAAGGTATGCTGGATGGAGAGGGGGAAACTCAAAAAGAGAACCAGGGAGAGAGACAATGCGTAACGGGAAAATAATTTTTACAGCAGTATTTGGAATTGGTACAAGAAAATGTGAATAGGTAAGAATATAGACATGACTAAAATGGGTAAGGGACTGCAGCGTAAGTGGACTAAAGAATGGCTGAGCTTGTTTCAGGCCGTAGAGAAAGGAAAAATGGGGTGGCTACTGGACCATGGCATCTCTTTAGTTCAGTTCTGGATGTCATAGAGAAGCCTTGTGCAGTCTTGGGTAGACCACTTAATCTACCTGTACCTTAGGTTCTTCCCCATAAGAGAGGTATGACAACATTTCTTCTCGTTGTTACGAGGTACTCCATTTTGGCAGAGAATGGTCTGACCATGGTTTATTGCTTACTTGGTACAAATTTGACTTTTAATCAAACTGAGACTTACACTGCAGCACTAAATAATAATATCTTTAAAGAGATATTGGCACATCTGAACCAGTTTGTTAAAAAGAAGAAGATGCTAAGCAGAGAGATCAGGAAGGAGCTGCTTCATCTCCAAGTTCCGCATGATCTCTGTAAGGAAGCCACCGGCACAAAGGCAGTGGCAGGACATCAGGCTTTATTCATAAAGTGGATGTTCTGGCAGTAAAGCACAGATGCCCAAGTGGTTGATGTTTTGTTGGCTTATCAGTTTATTTTTCGGTTTGTTACAGGGCATTCAGGAGGAAAGGGTTTGTTGACTTCCATCCTGTCTGGATGACACAGAGAAATGTATACTAACTGCAAGCCAAGAGAGCTGGAGTGGGAAAATTCAGAGGACAGGACATATTTTCAGATAAGGAAAAAATTATTCTGTTTCTTGACCTTTTCCTTCTCCCTGCCTCATTAACATCCATAGTTTAGTTAAAAAAAAAACCAGTTTCTGCTTATCTGAACTTGAATGCAAAAATCAAATCTGATCCAGCAGATCACAGAGTTTTTGGTACTTGATTCCTGTTAAGGATTGTATTTGGGTTCATTGAGAAGTTCTGTTTGTATCTAGACAAATGCAGAGTATCTAGACAAATTGGAGCGGAATTGCTGGCCTGTACTCTTTAGCAGAACACAGCTCTGGCTTTTCTTCAGGAAGTGAAATAATGAGCTCAGTCCACATAGAAATACAATCTGTGTTAAACAACAAAACACAACAAACCTAAGAAACCTTTAACAGCGTGTCTATACTTCAGGGTTTGGGGAGTTTTTTAAAGTCATATTAGAAAAGGACATTTCATTCCTTTTTTTTTTCCCCCTTCCCTAAAAGCACCATTATAACTTGGTGAGGGCAGAGAGGACAGGTTTGTACCATGAAAACTGGTGCTTCACGTAACAAAAAAATCAGTATCTCTGCAAAAGTGCTTCTAAAAACTGCATGCGGGGTATGCAGGGTATGCATACAGGTGCGCTGTAGTAGCAAAGGAAAGAAACACATTAATCTGGAAGCAAAACTCATTTTTATCACTGTGATGAGATCAAGGTTGGTGTTAATAAATTAAATGCCACTGAAGAGCCCACGTTACATCTTCTCATTCATGTGTAAGCACCGAGAAGGAGAATGTGCCGCCTGGTCCCAAGAGACAGTCACTTCAAGAAGTGCCCAGGAAGACATTAATACAATAGCTGTTAGAAAAGAATGATGAATATTTGTGTTTGTTTCAGCTGTAAACGTATCCTGTTGCTGTCTCAGAGGAAATCTTCACCAATCAAAGCACCGCAGCAAAGGCTGTGGTTGAGGTTTATATCGCACAACACCCAGTTTTTTGAAAGCATGTGATTAATTTGCTTCATACTATAAATCTGATCAGCTGGTAGCATGATTAATCGGACGTGCTGGTCCCCTCTCTGAGATCAGTCCTTGTTTATCGATCATAGCATGGTTTTTTTCTTCCCTACAGTTAAAGCTCACTAGTTTTCACTTAAAATGATCAGATTAGACCTGAAATGTTTACTGTGTGTAAGCTAATTCCAGTCACTTGGAACTTCATGTAGCATATACTCAGGCTGAATCTGATTAGACTGGACAATTGACTCTTGATTTACACTCACTACAAGGGACAGCGTCGCAGCCCCCCCGTTTGTAATTAGTCGAAGCGCACGGAGTGCCCTGTGTGGAAGGAGGCAGGAGCTCCTGGCCAGCCTGCCACTCACCATTGCCCAAACCGACAGAGGATGTCACTGACAGGAGCTGCAGTCAAAAGGCAGAGGCTGAAAGTGCCCAGTCCCTGAGTGCCATAAATGACCTTGAGGTATTTCCTGTGAATGTCAGGGAGTCCGGCTGCATTCTCGGGCAAGAACCCACTGTGATGCTTTTCTCAGTCATGAAATACTACTTTTGAAATACCGTTCTTATACGACAAAACTCCACAGGATAAATAAAATCTGCAGTCGGCAGATCTATTTGTATTTACAGGAGGTGTTGAGCTTCTTCTGGATTCTGGACCATTTCTGGTTGCCTGTGGCTTTTTTCTTTCTGCTCTGCCATTCAGGGTCTTCAGAGAACTCTTAGTCATAATAAAACCCCAGTGCCTATTTTCTTCCCATCTGCCTTGACCTCTCAAACACTTCACGCAGTCAGACAAATTCTTTCTTCAAATCAGACCTTTTCTGTCACTCTCCCTAAGTAGCCTCTAACTCCAGGATCCTCCTTCCTCTTTTCTGCTCGTGCTTTTACTCTTTCCAGTTTTTAGATTTTACTGTTTTACTTTCCTATGTTCATATTTCTATGGAGTCCTCAGGAGCTCAGCCTCTGCACTGGCCATGATTTTACACAACCAGTTTTAACTGGTGCTTCCCAGCATGCTTCTCAGTCTTCAGCAAGTCTCCTCCACCAATCTTCATCTGTGGTACTTTTCCCTTGCTAGCAGCTAAATGTGGCTGAAGAAAAACAGGTTGCTCTGGCCTCTTAACCACACCATCCTTTCCACGTGCATTGCAGAAAGAACGTTAGTCTGGCTTTCACCCTGACCTCCTGATTGCTACCCTACTCAAATCTGATCTCTGATATGCTGTTAGCTTTTTATAGGCACTTCACCTGTTTTCTTGAGTCCCTTCACAATTCCTTTGTGAGTCACTAGCATCAAATGGAGGTTACCTCTGCATCTTTATCTGTTCAAAAATAGCTGCATTTGCCCTTGTACATTTTCATGACCTCCCTCTTCCCAGGTCTCTCCTGATCACACCACTCTCCTACAGAACCCCTTATATGCTTTTCAACAAGACTCTTGATGTCTAACCTACAACTCAGGAATAATACCTAAAGGCCATCCCTTTTTCAGGTCCTTCTTTAAAGGCCCTTCAAGAATGCCCTTCACCTGCGCTTCCAGTAACAAATTACAAGGACTGGCCGTAAGACCAGGCTCTTCGGCTCTTTGTCTCTTTCTCATTCTATACATCTGACATTAATTTACTAAATTCCAAGTAGATAAATGTAAAGATGATCAGTCTGAACATACAGCCTTCCTCCTGCTCCATTGTTCTCTCTTATCTGTCCCTTGCTATTGACTTCGACACCTATTTGCTGCATTTTTCATAAATAGGACATAGCTAATGAGGGAAACGTACTGCACTTTGCACTGAGGAGCGATTCTGACTGGAGGGTCTCAGCTCTCTTGAAGAGTAACCAGTAGAAGAAACACAACAAATGGACTATGAATTAGATGTCGTCTTCAAAAACATCTGGCTTTTGGACACATCCCTATAAATGCAAACCCTGAGAAGAGCTCTTATTACATTACCCAGACAACTTAGGATTTAACAGATTTATCTCATAATGGCAGGACTAGCCAAAAAAATATTTCAGTAAGACAAAAAGAGGGAGGAAGTGACCACTTTCATCACTGTAAGGAAATGAACTGACCTTGCAGTTTCTCCAAGAAGAGATTATTTTTATTATTTATTTATGTGACAGAACTGAAATCCTTTGCTGCTGCTTTTATCAACCATTAGGAACACAATATGTCCTTCCACAAGAGTACTGGAGTCTATTTTCCAGCCTCGGAATAACAACAAATCTTGCAAGTGCTTTAAAAACAGATCAGCACACAGAGCTAACAATAGATGTAAATTTTAATTTGGGGCAGCATTTTTTTGTGTTATGTTATTACACCATTTCAGAGTAATTTTGGTGGTTTATGTAGTGTTTAAAGTTCTACAGCTGTAACTTCTAAAGAAAAAAAAAAACAATAAAACTCACAGCCATTCTTCGCCCTATCATCAGCTGTGATTTTTTTTTTTAAACCTACTATTAGATGTCCAGGAAAAAAATACAATCATGGGGCTAAATTTAATCAAAATAATTGAAAAAACAGAAGTGAGAAAACTAGGAGAAACAGTAAAGAGAAAATTATGTTTCTGAACTCTAATATGAAACTTCCTGTCGATGTGCCTGTCTTCTAACTTGTAAAGGTAACAGCCAGAGCATGTGAAAATAGCCTGCTTGGTGTGGCAACTAGCTGTGATACAGGGCACTCAACCTCTTCCGTTGTGGGTCACTTATGCACTTTCTCTAGTATAGAGGATGCAAAATGGCACTTTATTATGTACTGAACAGAGTTATATAGTGTTCCCCCTAAGCCTCGCCCATCGTGGGTGGTTACTGCATTCCTGTAACGTAAGCACGTAAGCACGTAATCTTCCGAGCGCCTATACTGCCACCCAGTGTACCACAACAGTGTACCGCAACAGCCTGGTTTTCTGTCATGATTATTTTCTGTATATTGGGTAGTCAACAGCAAGTTTGAGTTTTCTTCCGGTTATGTATCAGCGGGAGGAACATGTTATTTTTGTCCCTCAACTCCCTTCCCCCTTGCCCACCACACACACTTACCAAGAATTAAGAATTCCACAGAGAATTAAGACCTGCACTTTGCCAGTGCAAAGATGGCTCATCCATGCTCCTGAAGTGGGTGACCACCCCTGCAGCCATACCTTCCAGCACTGAGGAGAGTGCTGGGGGCATCTTCATCTGTAAGATCTGCCCTGAGTTTCACAACTTTGCCTGACCCGTGCCTTTTATAGACTAGCTGTGCATGGTCCACCTGAGTATGTCATCTAACACAGTGCCCTCAAAGGTCGCACCAGAATAGTATTGTGCTGAAGACAATTCCCCCATGGGACATTTTGCAAGACCATGCTAAAAAAAAAGACTAGTTACCTTAAAACCATATGGCAATAGATTGCCTCATTCAGAGACAGGGTGGGATTCACTTAATTAACCTAGATGTATCCGTATTTGTAAGTTACCATGGGCTCCCATACTAGAAAAGAAGTTTAGAACATGGTTCATTGCTTCTTAAGATTGATGTTGACATTTGGTCTAGTGAATCATTCTCTAAATGCCATTGACTATCAACTGGATCTCCACTAAACAGGCAACAAGCTTCAACATGGATCGCAACATCATTGACAGCTGAGGTGAGGTGGATCCCACCACTGGAATGGGATTGTGTTGCTGAAACAAAGGAGCCAATAGCACTTCTTTGAGATGTGTCAGACCATCTCAGACATCTCAGTCAGGTAATAGCTATGGGACAGGACTCTTTGGAGACCCAGATCCTTATGGAATTTTATACAGATCAGGTAGGATATCCCAGGGCATTGTACCTGGAACTCCTTATCAACTGGAGTCCAGCTCACTTATGGACCGTATTTTTGTAACCTGGTACTGGAAACTCAATAGAACTGACTGTGTGAGGAGACACACCACTTCTAGGAAGTGCGGGCAGTAGAAATATAAAGCAAAAGAAGACTAACAACGATCACTCTTATGTGTGCGGAAGAACTTAAAGACTTCTAAGACTGCAGGTTGCGCTGAGTGAAAAGGCTTTACATAAGGACTAGTACATGGCTGTAACACAAGAGAGAGCTGACACAGTAGTAGCAGCAAGTTTAGAGGAAGGTGCCAGTATTTAGTAGGAGTTCTTCAAATTTTTTACATTCTATTGACCTCTGGTGATTTTTCTCTGCTTTGAGACTTCCTTGCTCAGCTTAAAGTGTTTATTTTATGATTGGTTATGGATTAAATGCTTTTTATTTGCTTGTTTATATACCAAGTACTCTGTTTTAAAAAGCAATATTTTGTTTTGCTTCCATATAGAATATATTTTCTCAGTGACACTTTCCTGCAAGTCAATGGCTTTTATATAAGAGGGAAAATAATAGTTCCCAGTGCTTTAACCAAGACTGTGTATTATGATGCTGTAAGTGAGAGCAGAAAGAGAGATTATAAAGCTTGCAATAAAGATAGCATACGGTTTGTCTTTTATAATGAAGAGTTTGATCTTTTTTCTTTCTTCGTTGCCATGGTATTCTTTTGTGACTTTATTTATAAGTGCTTTATGTAGAATTCATAGTCAGTACGTTTTTCTCAGATTGGGAATTTTCTTTTCTAATCTCTGTGTATTGCCACTGTCTCCTCCTGGACCCAAATTTCAAGTTCAGACATCACTGAGAATATTCACACTGGAGATTTCCAGAACTATCTATAGTAGGTAACACCTCAGATTTTATAAAAAATCATTGTCTTCAGCACAGATCTTCATGTGGTTGTACTCTTTCACAAGCGTATGAAGTATAGGCCTGTTCAAACTCCCCCGCAAAAATAGTGAAAGAACTTATTGAAATCCTCGACAGGAAGTTGAGGCTCCAGGTAACATCCACTCATTTTGCTGCACCTTTTTTATACTTACCAAAACCAACAAAAATATCACGGCCCAGAACAAAAGAAAGCCTCAATCTCTACACAAATAATTAGACCCCCTCAGCTGCACTATAAAAACACTCCTTCCTAAAAGTCTGGCACAGCACTAAAACAAAAGGTGAGAAATTACCATCAAAGCGTCCAGCAGCCTCGTGGTAGGCTCTTTGCCTGAAGTGTGTGTTCAAATAACCCTGTAGAGTAAAAGACTTACTCTGTGCCTCCCCCGTCATAAATCAGCACCGTGACCACACTAGGAAGTAGTCCCTGGCTGGGCTCCAGGTGTTTCTTCTGTAAGATCTCAGCTGCGCTCAGAAGAGAAAGCCTTGAAAACCCTACTTCAGGTCTTCCTCTACAGCTGAGGACCTGAGCAGCGTGTGAATGTCAACAGGCAGAAAAGAGATGCCTTGGGGATTACACGAGAGATGGACGAGGTCCTGAATGCTTGAAAAGACAGGCTGGGGTTCTAAGGCCACCTAGGCTTCAGTGGTTGATAAAGCTAGCACGGTTTAGATGGAGCCTGGATTTGAGAGCCAGCAGCATGCAAAGGGCTGATGCGATGAACATCGGTTCCAGCCAGAACTGCTGCCCTGGAGGAGGTAGTCACCCACAGGCAGTGGCAGGTTAAAACCGTAAAGAGGCCGCTGCCTTGATTCTGCGGTTGCGTCATGGTGTCAGGGGTGCCTGCCAATGCTCTAGCTGCACAGAGAGCTCCGAGGATCTGCTCTTTCCCACCTACTAGGGCACACAAAATAACAGGAACATAGAGGATCTTCCTGCCCAGGTCAGTCGCTTCAGGGCTTTGCAGCAGACCAGATGAGAACTAGAAGTTTGAAGCTGGAGACTGTTCCGAGCAGTTGTTACAAACCCCCGTGGTGTGAGTGGAGGTAGAGTCACCACTCCTCCTCATGAGCAGTCCCTCTTACCAGAGGTCAGATTTCCACAATAGTCACTATAGTCTGCAGACAGTCCCTCAACAATGTTCAAGGCAAGACCTTCATGCAGGCTTCTGCAGGCTGTAGCCATAACTGGTTTTCTCGATTTGAGTGGGTTTGTATGGCGATGGTAACTATTACTTCTGCAGACATTGCCACCGGGGTCCGTCCTGCGGTACGCTGCTCCTGGCACAGCACACTACAGCTTCGGTGCCTGTGTGTGCAGCCATCGCAAGGTTTGAATGGCCAGCGTCCTTCCCTTCCTCCACAGCCCATGGTGCTAAATTTGTGATGGCTTTTCTGGGATGCTGCAAGAACACTCTGCCTGTCTCTTACTGTTAGCGTTATGTTTTAATTCTCTCTTCATATCCCAGAAGTTCTTCACTATCAAACTACATTTAACAAAGATGCTCTCAAGTGTTACTGTTCTCGGCATGCTAGAGAAAGGCAACGCAGCGGGTTCTGAGTGCTGCTTTCAGATGTTCACAAGGGATGTGGTAAAATCTTTGCTAGCTGGCGCAATTGCTGCGGCGATCTTGTCTGACTGTTGTCATACCGCTTACTGTTCTCTGGAGTGTTTCACACCAATGCTATGGTCCATCCTGACTCCTGGTATGCTGAGAATCACATCTGTGGCAAGACCTTTTTCACTGTTGTGTCTCCGTTCAGACGAGCATTAATTTTTCTGTTTTTCTTTATGATTGTTATTCAACTTTTTGTTAAACAGATGTGATAATCGTACTGACGGTGCAGTGGCAGGATTACACGAGTTTGATTAGTACGTAATGAAAATTGCCTGTAACATGAGTATTTTGCAATTATGTAAAAAGCACAATGCCATCTGGGTCCTGCTCATATTTCTTTCCTTTTTTTCTAATAAATGACAACTAGCAATAAAGCTTCACTCTGTAGTAAAACGTGAAGTACAGCAACAAGAATTTATAAAAAGTATTTTGTGTTTTCTCTGAGTATTTGAAGACTTTGAAATCAGGCCAGCAAATGCTTAGCCTGCTGAGTAGTCCTTATTCACACAAGGAGCCATTGACTTTAACAGTGTGACCTATCTGATTAAAGATTATTTGCAAGACCCAAATGTTTCCAGGTCTGCTCGAGAATGGGGAGGGATTGATTCAGGCTCCTGCAGAGCAATCATTTCCTGTCTTTCCCTCACTCGTCTGACCCGTGAAAGTATAGTAAATTGTGACAGACAGTAGTGCATCCCTTCACTTCTATTGCTGTTGTTACTTAGTGCAGGTGTACACCGGGGGGTTCTGAACAGGACATCCCTCAGTGGGCATAAACCGGCAGCCAGGAGCCTGGCGTCCTCTCAGCTCCACCTCTTTGACCTCGCAGTAACACAGCTTTGGACCACTGAAACTAAATGCTTGGTTTCTCACATTGGATACTCAGAAATAAGAAGCAAAGGCAACTAGGCTGCCAAAGACCCTTGAAAATGCTGAGGGAAATTGATGACCTGAGGAGAATCCCAGTACAAGTCAATGAGGGAACTGGGATTGCCAGTCAGGGTTAGCTGGATCTCGATCATTTGCTCCATCCTCTTCAAGAAAAAGTTTATCCAACTCCTTGTTAAAACAGTGGGGGGTGAGAGGAGGAAGGTAATTATCCTTCTATAAATGTTGAAAATTAGATAAGAATTTCTGATACAAGGGTCTGCTGGATTTGGGCTTTTATCTCTGCAGAGTGGTATTCCTTAGGCACCAACACACACAGTTAGAAGAGTTCTTGCAAGATTCATGTATCCATGCATGTATAATGAATTCAAACTAGAATTATATAAACCTCAACTAACTACTTTCATCTAGGTCTAGGAAGTCCTCTGTGCTTTCACAGTCAAAATGTTGTTTGCAATTACTTTGAGTGGATGCGAAGAACGACCTGTTTACATAACGAAGAGCACAGTGTTCCTCTACAGCTACAGAGGAAGAACTCTTACGGTGAGCACTAGAAAAAGCATTTCTCCAAGCTGATTGTGGCCCCCTGGGTCTTCAGTGTCTTCATGACACTGAGCTTAGGGCAAAGCAATGATGAGAAATTGTGGAAGAGGAAAGCCCCATCTCTGAGGCAGAAAGAAGTCAAGCAGGCAGGCTGGACCACCCTCTTCTCCCGACTCTGGCAGGTCCGTCAGATGAGGATGCGCTAAATGACAAGGAAAGGTTTGTGTCAGTAAACCTACAGAACCGTTCATCTTCAAGTGGGGGAAAAGGGGAACAACTGGAATAAGCTACAGTCCAAAGCGATGGCTTCGATTTTTCCGTATGTTAAATAATTGAGAAACATTAGTTACGTGAGTAAACAGAAAATGAGATGAAATGCAAAGTAGTTTACCAAGAGTAGATAATGGTCGAATAATCAGATATCTCCCTTTGATAGCATAACTGATCACCCAGACAAAGGAAATGCAGTAGATCAAGTCTGCCTGAATTTGCCCAGGGCATTAGAGGTGGTGCCAAGGGGGAAGCACTGGCGAGGTATAAAAACGGCGAATCGGTGCCACGTCTGTAAAGTGGGAAGAGAGTTAGCTGAGGGGAGCTGATAGACAAGTGCACTCCAGCAGGGAGGTGCACCTGAAGAGAAGCTGTTAGGGGAGCTCTCCAGAGTTCCTCCAGACTTACTATTAGTATTTTAATCACTTAACGCAGAACAAAAAGGCTGTTGAAATTCTCCATTGACCTAAAGTTGTGATAAGCACAGATCAGGACTGCATGGATGCAGAGGAGAAGTGGTTTGTCTAAGACTTGCCACATGAGAAATGGGGTGATACTCTCTTAGACTGGATGCAGGGTCATCTACTCCTGACTTACAACAAAAATTTACGCTTTAATCTGGGAATAAAGCTGGAATCAGCTGGAAAACCTGGGAAGATGTAAATGGAAAGAAAAAAATTCAGCTGTTTTATTCATTAGTTCCTCTTAGAGAAGAACTCTCAGGGGAGCAGTGCAAGGAATAGGAAGGTGTGTAGATATTTCCTGCTCAGGCCTTTGCAATCAAGAGAAGAGCTGGAAGTCAAAGGACTGGAACAAAGGTCCTGTCAAACTGTCATTGCTGCTGTCAGCAGCTCCATCATGGCAGGCAAGAGAAAAGAATGCTGCAAGTGTGGGCAACAGAGACCAGTTGAAAACCACTCAAGTCCTCAAGGTTCTCTCTTCCCTGTGTTGGGTGATGCTTTTTGTCCACATTTGCTCTGCACTGGGAGTCCACTACGGCGCTTCAGGCTGTCAGTGCTCTCCTTTGGTTTTGCTCACTTGGCGGGCATCTCTGATTTGATGTCTCTGCCACCTGAACAGCTACAATAAGTAAGTAAAGGCAAAATATTTTCATTTTTTAACTGTGCTTAGACTGTACGAAAACCTTTCTGCTGAAACCTTTGACTGGAAGGCATGAAGAAATCCATCGTTTAAACACTTGTGAGAGAACAGCTCTGTTTACAAAAAATTCATCGTAACACAAAGTGATGTCAAACGCAGCGCTGACCATTTCCAAAACAAATTGCAAGAGTTACAAAGAAACTGTGTTTGTCTCTTGTTGAATTTCAGAGCAATTTTTAATAATAATTAAGATGTGTAAGCTGTTTTTCTTAATTAATCTGAATAACCTAAACAAATGATATAGTCTTTGGGACTATTTCCAGTTTGCAAATTGTTCAAGTCTGTACTAGTTTATGATAAATCTTGTGTATGAAATGTATTAATCCTGTGGAAAACAAAATGCGAGCATTTGTTTAATGAAATCGTTATCACTAAACACTTATCATCTGTTTAATGAAATTCAGAAATTCACAGATGGTTGTTCTCTTACAGAGCAAAGGCATGCTTAGCAGAAACAATGTTTAGAAATAAACACAGTAATCAGTATTATAAATCTGCCTTCTTTGCAATAAAACTCAAAACATTTTTTTGCAGATAGAGATATGGACTATCAGCCCAGCGTCAGATTATTTGTTCTGAAGAGTCCTCTTTAAAATTAAAATAGGAAATAATCTGCTTTTTGAAATAACAGATTAAAACAAACAAACAAAGTGGAACGCTATCCTGATCCAGAGGCTAGCAGCTCTCCAGACTCCTCAAATCTCCAGCCACCTTGTCTGGAATAAACTCTGGGGAGTCTCATAAGTATACTGAGAAATTATTTGGGATTACAATGGCAATAATCGTTATCTCCTCTCTGAAACTGGTATAAATTTAGCCAGCCTTCATCACAAGTACATT
The DNA here is from genome assembly GCF_000710305.1 of Buceros rhinoceros silvestris. Taxonomy (NCBI): domain Eukaryota; kingdom Metazoa; phylum Chordata; class Aves; order Bucerotiformes; family Bucerotidae; genus Buceros; species Buceros rhinoceros. Next base: position 29,270 of record NW_010432192.1, on the reverse strand, counting down.
TCTTTTGTTATGCACAAGACACAGCTCTGCAATGTGCTTTGGTGGAATTGGCCTGCCTGTAGGCACTCACCCCTCACTGCCTGATTTTGTTCTGCTCTGCTTTAGACTTTCTCGGTTATTTAGCTGTTCCTGTATAAAATTCTGGGTCTGCCCGAAGTCGTGTCGTGTTGAACCGATGCTGAGATGTTAAAGCATGTGATTTAGCCATACAGCATAGCCTCACTCCTCTCCCACATCCACAGGAGTTCCGGGGATAGAGCTTGACAAAGTGTCTACAAAATCAAATTGCTTCTCAACATTTTGTCCTTGGATTTGTACTTCCCATATGCAAGGGCAGCAAGCAGGAGAATAACTAACAGAGGAAAGGGAGCTGGAAGGGAGCATTTACTTATGGGGATTAAAACGATACAGCGTAGTGACTTTGCAATCTGCACTTTAAAGTACCAGATGTCCCATTACGGTAATCCCCTCAATTTAAAGGACCACACGTTCGATTTCTTTTTGTCCTGCTTTGCTCCGTTAATAAATTCTGTGCTGCTGTCCTGCTGGAAAGGCCAAACTTTGCTGCCTGTTTTCAGTTTGCTAACAAGTTCAGCATGAAAACATACTGATCTCAACTACGGCTTTAGTCAAGAAATAACTGTCAGGTGAAAGCGACTGTTTTATTGAAAACTTGGCAAGAGCTGTCTGTGTCAGACACGGAATTGCTTACACCAGTTGAAATTTTAATTCATTAAATATAGATTTCATCTTTTTTCCATTCCACCACTTTGTGGAACTGGGAGAAAAGCTGCATGTCAGAGCACTCTTCCAAACAAGCTGTATGTGAACGATTTCATAAATAGATTTCATACTTTCAGGTTGAAAATTGGCCAGCCTGCAGAGACAGCAGCCTGGAAGAGCTCACACCTTCACAATCAGGTGGAAGAACAGACTTCTGGGTTTCTATTGCCGATCTTTCTGCTTGTCCATGGTTCAAGTCTCTGGTTAAATCTGCTCTCAGTTCAAGGCAAGGCTGATGGGATGAGAAAGGAAATCTGAGCAGAGAGGAAGAGATCGGGTAAGTTATGTAAAAGAGCCTTCAGCCCTCAGGAGAATGGGGGATATTATTAGTGCAGCCCAATTTTCTACTGCTTTACTGTGATGACTTTCTGTGGCTGGAAAAAGTCCCGTTGGAGGCAGCAGAGCTGCAGCTGCAGGAGTGCCACAGGGCAGATGGAAGAAGCAAAACATCCTGGAGTCCGGAGACAAACCAGAGTGTGAATAGTTCTCCCGCAGAGGTGCTGAGGGAGTTGAGGCAGGGGCACAAACTGCTCCTCCTTCCACTCTACAGGACAGACCTGTTCCCTGAAAATAAACAACAACAACAACAACAACAAAAAGTTGCAGAAGCTGTCAGAAATATTATGACCAGTGGAAAAAATTATGATCCCTTTGAATTTCCCTTCCTGAGGAATTTCTGCAGGATCAGTCTAAGCCAAGGCAATATCAAGGGTACTTGCTCTTCTCTAAGGGAAGCGTAATTAAGGAATCAGAGACAATAGTGGTTAACTTCCCTGGGATCGTTAATATTTAGGGAAACATTTCACTTTGAGTCACCACAGTGAAACTGAAGAACTTGGCTCTGCAAAAAATCTCCATGGACCCTCAAAGCCTAGGTAATTACTGTGCATTTTCCTTCCAAGTGTTTCTCTGCCACTTTGTGTTTATCAGAGTTGTATTATTGAACGGAAAAAACTGAAGGGCGTTTTCTTCCCGTTACTGCATGGTTAAGCTTTGAAAGCTTTCTATTTTCATCTAGCACAGATCTTTCTCAGACTTATTCCTGCCCACTCTCCAAGCATCAACAAATCCAGATTACGTGTTAAAAACATGAAGCGTTCAGTGCATATACACATTGTATTTAAAAGATTTTTCTTCCTTGATGCCTCCCCTTAAATCTTGGGGTTTTTTTCCTCCTAGGAAACAAACTTACACTTTTTTCCCATTGTTATATTTTCTGGAGTCCCTTAACTCAGTTCTCTAAGCATTACCGTGCATTTAATTTAGATAAGCAAATTTAGTTTGTATCAGTTAGTTTGCTGTTCCTGCCAATGAGCCTACGATTAGTTCATGGACCGTAGGAACAGCACTGAGGTTTTAATCTGGATCTACAGACAACACAGGAATTTACAGCACTGGCAGACCACTGTGTTTGTGCTGGACTATGAGCCACCAGTCATTTCCAGCAGCTTTTGCCAAGGTGAATGGCCAGATGTCTTATTTTGGTAAGTTTATAGTTCCTTCTTTATAATTCCTCATATTTTCCTTATATATATATAAAATTTCTTTTTAGTCCTTTCTAAACAAGTTTTTGGCATTGTTTCTAAACCAGTGGTGTTCCCAGGGCTCAGTGTTGGGTCCAGTTCTCTTTAGTATCTTGATCAATGATCTGGATGAGGGGATCGAGGGCATTCTCAGTCAGTTCACAGATGACAAGAAGTTAGGTGAGAGTTTTGATCTGCTTTAAGATCAAGAGAGGGGCTTTAAGCTCCACAGAGGGATCTGGACACACTGGATCGATGGGCTGAGGCCAATTGAATGAGGTTCAATAAGACCAAGGGCCAGGTCCTGCACTTGGGCCACAACAACCCCCTGCAGCGTTACAGGCTTGGGGAGGAGCGGCTGGAAAACTGCACAGCAGAAAAGGACCTGGGGGTGTTGGTTGACAGCTGATTGAACATGAGCCAGCAGAGTGCCCAGGTGGCCAAAAAGACTAACAGTATCCTGGCTTGTACGCCATATCATGTGTCCAGCAGGAGTAAGGAAGTGATTGTCCCCCTGTACTCGGCACTGGTGAGGCCACAGCATGAATGCTGTGTCCAGTTTTAGGGGGTCCGGCAGCTGAACAGGAGCCAGCAGAGTGCCTGGGTGGCCAAGAAGGCCAATGGCATCCTGGCTTGTATCAGCACTGATGTGGCCAAGCAGGAGCAGGGAAGTGATTGCCCCCTGTATGGGGCACTGGTGAGGATGCACCTCAAGTATTGTGACCAGTTTTGGGTCCCTCACTGCAAGAAGGATGTTGAGGTGCTGGAGAGTGTCGAGAGAAGGGCAACAAAGGTGGTAAACGGTCTAGAAAACAAGTCCTGTGAGGGTCCCTATTGCTAGAGGAACTGGGGTTGTTTAGCCTGGAGGAAAGGAGGCTGAGAGGAGACCCTATCACCCTCTACAACTGACTAGAGGTTGTAGTGAGGTGGGGGTTGGTCTCTTCTCCCAAGTAACAAGTGATAGAACAAGTGGAAATGGCCTCAAGTTATGCCCGAGGAGGTTTAGATAGGACATTAGGAAAAATTTCTTCAGTGAGCACTGGAACAGGCCACCCAGGGAGGTGGTGGAGTCCCCATCCCTGGAGGTGTTTAAATGACGTGTAGACATGCTGGGGACATGGTTTAGTGGCAGACTTGGCAGTGTTAGGTTAATGGTTGGACCTGATAATCTTAAAGGTTTTTTCCATCCTAAACAATTCTATGATTCTATAATCTTTCTCCAGGAGACACGAATCTTCTCCAGAAGCGTCACCTCTAATTATGAACATAAGACAGTTCACTGGCTTTCAAAACACCCATCGAGTTCAAGGTCCCACACCCAGCAGACTGAAACAGTAAGACTTAGTTGATGGTCACATTTATGGATTGAAATTTACTCCATAAGATTTGATTCAAGTCAAAAATCCAAATGTTTGTTTTGTAGAAACGTCTACATTTTGGTGCAGGTTTACATCCCGAATCACGGTAACTTCAGCTTACAGAGCGTCAGCCTGTTTTATTGTGACAGGAGACGGGGGACACTTCTGGTCTATATATTTTATTAAGCCTGAGGTCATGCGACCACTGAAGATGGTAAACACTCCCCACAACCATCCCAGGAAAAGAGCAGAGCCAGCTGCAGCAAAGCTGCTGTCTTAAATGATTTTTTTTAAATAACACCAAAATAAAGACTCAAAGCTCAGAAATAATAAAATAGAAAATTCCAACCCCAAATTTCAAAGTAGGTTTTCCCAAAAATCCAGGTCCCCAATATTTTAATTACAAAATAGTTTCTCCGTGAGTTTTGGGTTGTTTGGAGGTTTTTTGCAGCTGATACAATTTCAGAAAAACTGCTTCAACCGGTTGTGCCATGACAAAGAAAAAAAAAGAACCTTTCCCAATCACCATAGCCTGCAACTAAGCACTCATCGAGCTTCCTCACTGGTATGATCACAGCCTTTAGAATGAATGGGACCCTACAATTCAGACACAGGTTCTAGCAGAAGGAAAAGACATCCTCACTGCCCCATAAATCTTGCAGTCTTATCACCAATGTTACTCTTACATGCCTTCACAAGCATCTACCATTGTCAGCAAGCAGAGCAATTTGTTCAGCAAAGAGCTGAGTCTCGCCTTAAGCCTAACTTGGATTGGCTCTCCCGCACCTCTGAATTCAAAAGTGATGCAAACACATCTCCTCTAACTGAGAGAAAGATGGTGTAGCAAACCGAGTAAACATTTTTCTACACTTTCTGGCTGAAGTGCTGACATCACATAAATGTCAGGAGATAAAAATGGTAGTCAAGAGAGGAGAGAATGATATCAAAAGCCGATCTGCCGAAAGCATAGTCTTAGAAGTGTGGTCTGGATTCAAGGGATAAACTATTGCTGACTTTTCTCTCATGTTTTTCTCATTATATAAAAAGTAAATAAATAACACAGTGTTGGCATCATTTGGTGAGTGTTCTGATCAATGAAGAGTGAGGCAATGAAGACTGGAGCTCATTGTTGAGGCTGTTTCATAGATTTACTGAAAAATAGAGCAATAACAGCAAAAAGCATAATAGAAGAGGAGGAGAAAGGGTTAATTATCGCTCATCCCTGAGGTGGAGCTTAGGTGGAGAGAAAGGAGGTTGTAGGAAGGTGGCGCTCAGTCTCTTCTCCCATGTCACAAGTGACAGGACAAGAGGAAGCGGCCTCAAGTTGCACCAGGGGAGATCTAGGTTGGAGATCAGGAAGAACTTCTTTACCGAGAGGGTTGTGCAGCATTGGCACAGGCTGGTGCCACAGGGAGGTGGTGGACTCCCCATCCCTGGAGGGGTTTCACAGCCGTGTGGGTGTGGTGCTGAGGGACACGGTTTAGGGACCCTGGCAGTGCAGGGGGAACGGTTGGACTCGATGATCTTAAAGGTCTCTTCCAACAGAAATGATTCTGGGATTCTGTGAAATCAAAGGGCTTAAAGGTTTTTTGGCAGAGTCAAGTGAAGGACCAAGGACTGGATCTAGATCTTCCAAATTCCCATTCATACTTCACTTACTGGCTCACACTGTCTTTTATAATACATAGCAAACCTCTGTTAGAAAAAAGATTTTGTGTATTTCTGCATAACTTGTACCCTAAACAGCAGCTTGAAAGGAAGATGAATCACAGGCAATCAGCCGGCAACTTTACTGAAGGTGTTTATTGAAGTGCAGAGCTGGAAAGAGAAAACACAACCAATATAAGCTGGATGAGCTATAAAATTAGTAGAGTCCTTTAATAACTGAAACAGGAAAAAAATCCGGAGTGTAAATTTCTGACAGAGCCTGTTTTTTGGACTATTGCCATTCTCTCAATTGAGTTAAACCCAAATGACTGACCGAGGTGACTGAGCAAGACTCACTGGGCACCGGGGAAGCTTCTGGACACAGAGGTCCAGCATTTTCTTGGATGCAAAAGCTATCAATAATCTGGTCAGTCATTTCAAACAAAAACCTACAGACGAATGTCAGGCATTCAGAGCCCGGTTCATCTGTTCGTACCTGCGCCCTTGCTCTTGTGAAGTCTTGCTCTTAAAAAGTCCCATTTACCGTCTATTTGATTATGTCTCCGGCCAGGTCTCTCAGTCTGTCACAGCTGTCTTTCTCAAGGTGGCTTCATATTTAGTTACCAACGGTGGTGTTGGATCACGCTGACATTTTCCTTTGGTGCTTTTTTAATTAGCAAATTGGACTGTGCTACAACGGCTGTGGAAGGACAATATTGTACTGCCATAAAAAAAACCCAAACAAAAAACCAAAAAACCAAACATTCCCTGTGCTTTATTTTTTAAGCATCCCTTGTATATCTTTAATTTTCAGTTCCTTGAGGATATTGCTCTAAACGCAATCTAAGACATGATAGGATTTGTTCTTACGTTCAGTTGGCCTAATTTGATGAGCGTTTTTCCCAGGATTCATGTAATAGGAATCAGATAGCCTTTGGGTAGTGTAAAAAAGAAGGCAGGATTGTGAAAACAACAAAGAGCATTTAACTGCAAGCTGAAAATAGAAACCACAGGGCTTGACAATTTTTTGAGCAGAAGGGCTTTTAAAAAAAGAGCAGTTTTTACAGAAACAGAGAAACAGAGGAGGTCAAGCAACAAAGAACAGGTCTATGTTACAGGGAAAGCAACTGCGAAGTGCAGGTACTGCAGTGCAAGGCGAAAAGAAAAGGAATTTGCTGACTTCACAACTCCTTCACCCTGCAGACGACTTACACTTTCCTGCTTTTTGTTTTTTGGGGGGAAAGGGAACATGAATATTTCAGAGCATTCCAGTACGCTGGTAGGCATAGCCCACTATTCAAATTTATCCGTTATATCCCTCACTTATTTTCCTTATCATGGTTTGGCAGGTTGCTTAAATACACGATGAATCCTTTTTCAAAGAACTGAATGACATGCTTAAATTCTGGCAACCATTAAAAAATACCTCAGTGAAACGAGACCTTAAATAAGATTTTACATGTGACCAAGGTAAGCCTTCCACAGATACACAAAGATGACATGTAGTGGCCACATCGGTGTCTGACATACTAATATACCTCCACAGATTTTGAAGAAGTCACATTGATTTATGCTGCTAAAGGCTTGTCTCACTGTATATATCATAACTGTAAACTGTATTTTTGGTCTGATAAATAAATATCACTTTTCATGTGAAGGAAGGAGTAGTACATCAGTCAAAGACTCTTTGGAGAATAATCTATGACAAGGTCCGGAACAGAAGGTTTTGAGCAAGCAAAGTTAATTTTTAAATTATTGATAAGAAAAATTATACTTTTCCTTAATTTTTGAAGGAGTATATGCCATTCTTGACATGTATATGCCGTTCTTGGCATGTATTGTTAGAATTGGAACATTCTCATGGTTGAGAAATGCAACATTCCACCAAAGCTCAAGGGAAGGCAAGCAGGTGTCAAGAAACGAAGAAGACAATCCAAGCCATAGTCTACAATGCCAAATTTGTGATGTGCTCTGTTTAGCACAGACCCATTCTTGGCTGGACATATTGTGAACATTTTTGACAAATAATGGCTTAAAATCATAGAAACCTGGAATAACTCAGGTGAACAAGGCCCTTGGGATGTCTCCAGCCCAGCCCCCAGCAGCACCAGCTGTGGAGTCAGTCCAGGTTGCTCAGGGCTTTATACAATCGTGTCTTGAAAATCTCCAAGGATGGAGATGGCACAACCTCACTGACCAGGCAAGTGCTCCAGCCTGACCATCTCAGTGGCACTCCACTGAACTCCCTCGACGTCTTTTTTTGTACTGGAGGACCAGAAATTGGATGCAATGTCCTAAACTTTCCCCAGATTCCTCAGTTTCCTTACCTGAGACAGCCTGCTTTGCTCTGGAAGCTGTACTGCTTACGCTTGTGAAGTTTGGAGCATTTACCATTGCTGTTTTGGACAGTTTTCCAGCAGAATGTGAACCTACCCTTCGTTCATTCTGGAAGTGGAAGATCTTTCCATATCAACAACCTGCGGTATATCCACAGTATTCTTCACATAAGGATGTCATATAACAGTTGATGACACTCCACAGAGCACCTCTTGGCATTCTCATCTCCAGATGGGAGGCTGTGACAGCAGTTCATGTGACACAATCGTAGAAAAGCAAGTGTAGAAGCAATACCACACCCTCTAGGTCTTTATTCCTCTAGGCAATACACACCCGTGAGTCTGCCTTCCATCACTTGTAAGATGGTTGAAGCTGTGAAAGTAGAGATCAATTCACGTTGGATAAAGGTTGTCAGGGCTTATCTCAAGGGAAATCCTGTTTTACCAATCCAGTCCCAGTTTTATGGGGATTCAGTAAGCACGGGGCTAATGGAGATGCAGAATACATTATACACTTGGATTTTTAAAAAGGCTTTTGGTACAATTCCACAACAGTGTGAAAGAAACCGAGTTGCCAAGACATCACCAATCCAAGCTGTTGGACTGACCTGGTGAAGTTGTAGGAAGTCACCCTTTTCAGGAGTCAGCAGTGGGGTTCCCAAGGATCCCTAAGGCAGTAATTCTTAAAATCAAACAGAACGTTTAGGGAAAATATGACAAAATGAGACAGTGAGTATACCCTCTACACTTGGGAAAGCATATTAATATTCCAGTCATCTAGAAGACCCTTCCCTGCTTCCTTCCCAGGCGTTAGGAACTATCATGACCCTTATAGTTGTGAAGAGCTTATGAGTTAACTGACCACTGCTCCCTCTTGTGTACCTTCTCACAATTGCCTGCTCAGGCTTGGTGACAGCTTCTTGTCAGGAAATTGCAGTTCAAGTGCTTTCCTATGTCTCTCATCTCTGATCATAAACGAGCCCTACACTGGACTCCTACAATTAGGCTGCAAGTGTCAACACTCAAGTAATCTGAGGTTCTTACCACTGCATCACCCGGTATCTTCCCCTCTGTCTCAGCTTCTCAGAGAAAAATCAATATTATAAAGAATCTCATTGATGTTTTGCTCATAAATAAGCCCTTTGAGTGGAAAAAATGTTTGTTTCTAGCCATTATGGAGAAGAGTCCCTTATTCCAGCAGTACAGGCTGCTGCTCAAGGTTACTCACCTCCCCTCCACATCTGACAGGATTCTTTTGCCATTTCCTTAGTAGACTGCAATAGGAGCTTCTTTATTTCTAAACACAAATATCTCAAACATCGATAGCGTCCAGCTCTTGCCCCATAAAGATTTCTTCCTACTTGGGTCATCAGTCTACCTGGATTTCTCATAAGAATTTCATCTACCAATTACACCTTCATTATCTGAAGATTTAAACTCCACTCTTCTCACCTCACATCTTCAGGTAAATTCTGAGGGAGAATACAATATTCATAGCACAGCCTGCATGGGTAACTATTGCAAATAAATACAAAATAGTCATACTTTAGTCAACAGAATTAGAAACTCAAACGAAACCGTGTCATCACAATCAGTAACAAATTCAGATGAGAATCCGCATTAAGTGCAGTATGAAATATGGGTTTCATAACAGCTGAGCTACCTCTAGATGTCATTCAGGTTGGAAAGTACTGACACACTATTCTGAGAGACAGATCCTTACCCTTCATCCACCCCAACGACGCAGGCACAGATTTCTTTTTTCTTCAGTGTCTCATACCTATTTCACTGTAGATAATTTTAGTCCTGTAAGTTCTCTGTGAGAGCTCTTTACATTGTGCTTCTGCTCTTCAAAGTGACTGGAGCTCCATAAGCATGGTATGTCAGTGATTTTTCATACCAAATACGTTCGGTTTAAAATTTGAGGGGTTTGTCCTTCACCTCTTCCAGCTCTACAAAGTCAAGCATGTTATCACACTGCGATAACCAGAGGTGGGGTTTTCCACAGCAAGTCCCACATGGACATACCCACCAAGGGTCCAGTGGCTGTGTTTCCGGGCTGTGTTTGGCCCAGCGTGTCCTTCGATGTCCAGAGTTTCTGACTGCTGCCGTCATCTCCCCAAGAGCCAGCTCTGAAATCTAGACCCACTCAATACACATGGCTCAGACGCGTTTTCCCTCTTCTGTATCACTACTGGCAGTAAAAGAGGTGTCACATTTTCATCCATATTATCTTCAGGTCTTTCACTGTCTCCACATGATGCTGATTTCCATCCCTAACAGGACACCTTCTGCAGAACAGTTTTCTCTTTGCGTAACTTTGGGGACAAGCAAATGGCAATAGGGTTATGTAGGTGTTACTGAATTGTTATTGCTGGCAATAAAGAGCCAGCAGAGAAAAGCACAGCTCTACTGTGTTACTCCAAACGGCGTAACCAGCCCTGACAGCTAAGGAAAAGAAATAAGCATATATCTTTGTGCTGGTAAAGTGATCACATTTGACTCAAAGCCCCTGAAACACTGTGTGTTTAGGCACGATACGTTACAGCTCTGAGAGCTACTCATCCGAGGAGAAGAGTGAGTTGCTGTAACTTCTGTTCTCGCAGACATCAGGATGGTAGAAGCCAAGAGCACCTAGAAATCCTTACAAAACCTGAAATTCCGATCCAAAGCTTCGCAATAACCATACATACCTAAGATAATAGCTTGAGCTCCCTAATCTTTATTGCATGAGTAGTGCACCACTGTGGAAGAATATAATACACTTCAGTCATTTGTTTTTCAGCACTGATAATTTAAATAACATTAACCTCTCTTCAGGTTTGATGTAAATTTAACTTGCTTGTATAGCAAACTCCAATCCTTCCCTAGATAAATTCTGCACTCCTCTTCTGTCTTGACCTTTGAAAATCTTCCCCATGACTACCAATCAAAACACTCCATACATCAGAAATTCTTTCAGATCTTGCTGGAAGATTAAGCATTCTGTATTCCAAAATACTCAGTTGAGAGTCTTTTAGGTAGTTAATTTCCTCAAATCACATTCAAACACTGCCTAAGTAATAAAAAATGGCAGAAAGGATTAGTGGCAGTATCCTACATTTGCCATTGAAAGGGATGTGAATACTTCTGCACCAAAGATACTCATTCCCTGAAGTGTATTTTCTGCTCCCTAAGCCAGATCCAATAAGAGACTCTTGTGCCTAGAAGGAAATATATGACATTTAGAGCTCTGATTCCCCCTGGGCAGAATCCAGAACTCTTTGCTGAGTGTGTGGACTCTGGCTAGGAGACACAGAGAATAACATAACAGAAAATGAGACTCGGGGCAGCTACTCTGCTGAGCAGAAAGCTGACTAGAGTGTTTATGCTCAGACTTCAGCCACCTAGGTATTGTCAATGAAAAACATTGTTGGGACAACTCCAGACACAGCTTTAAAACAGTTTAAGAACACCTCTGCTCTGGCCTCTTACACAATCTCGTTTCTTTTCAGGAATACTGCATCCAGAGATAATCCATATATAAAAGCAAACAGGTTTAAGAAAGGGCTGTCAAGCTGTCTCCACCAACCCTCCCAAAGCACACTCGATATTAGCACAGACACACTCCAGGGAGCTTGCCAAATTCAAACTCTGAAATGCCCAGGAACATGGGACGTGTGTGTGTTTGCAGGGAATGCTCATGCTGATCTCAAGTCCCTGCTCCTTCATCTGTTGTCTGATGGAAGATAGAAAGGTAATTGGACAAGAAACAATTGAAAAGAGGACCTGGGATTTGCTGCTCTATCGTGGCGCACCCACTCACACAGGGGCACGTCGTTTCAGTGGTCACTATTCCCACAAGTCTAGTTCTTCTGTTCCATCATACTGGAAACATTCACGTCCAAGGGAAGGCTCTGAATTTAAGCAGAGGGAGACAGGTCTTTAAAGCAAGGTCATGGGGGCTCTCACCCCTTAATCTCTGCACTTATCCCAGAAAGCTCTTTAAATTCCCCTGCATATCAAAGATTCATCTTATAATTATGTTTATAATAATTCCTCCTCGGAAAATACCAGCAGAGTTGTTCAAGACAAAAGACACTTTAGAAGAACAGCAGCTATCATTGTGATACTGGGATTTATCGTTTGCAAGCTGCACAGATAAAGTCTCAGTAGCTTTTCCTAACTTCATGTTTGCGCTCCCACTAATTGGTACATCTCTTGGGATTCTTCATCACCAGATGGGTGACCATATGGCTAGGGACACTTGTTTATAAACCCTGATATTTACGCACATACAAGGCTACCTAGGGAAAACAAACTAGATTTTATTAGGGAGACAGACATTAAAGTATTGTCATTCCATAGTGGTAGAAATTACGTTTTTCTTGTCCCATTTCAAGAGAAGCTGGAGAAAAATCTCAGGTTTTGGTCAAGGGTTTTTTTTTTTAAATAACTTCTTAGAGAAAATGAGGGTTTAAAGCAGTAGTAAGGCAAAAAGCTATTAAGTATATTCAACTGCATCACTTTTTCTTCTCTGAAGAAAGAACACAGAGTGGTAAAAGGGAAAAAAATGTGTCTTGCAACAAGACTGACTCCAAGAAAGAATAGCGTGTTTGACTGTTGTAGACAGCACGAGAAGTACCAGCTGGAAAGCCAGCAAATGAAACCTGCATTTTAAGTTCCACCGGGAAGGAGAAGGGGTCCAAATTTTCATTTGTTACACTAGTAAATGTCCAGAAAAAGTTTAGCAGCTCTAAGTCAACAGTTATAATCTTTCATGCCAGTGTAACTGAGATCAGACCCTGGCCTGGAAACTGTAGTAAAGCTAATAATATTAGAAAAACACTTTAGGCTAATGATAATTTACATTACTTAATTTGCCATTTACCTAAAACCATTCAATCCACCAGAAAAATTAATTTGCTGTTAAAAGACCTTTTTTATCCCTTTGACTTCAGTGGGCATTGGATAAACCTTTATAAGTTCGCAGCAAATTTCAAAAGGAAATGAAGATAAATAGTTAATATTGGTCAGTCAAGACAGGTCAGGTAAGGAATACTAGGAAACAATTCATACCAAATAATTTTTACCTAATTCCTGTAAGTCAGCAAGAGAGTTTCTTCTAGCGAAGTTAGTGATTGTTTTACTAACACATACAATAAATGCCATTGTACAGGGCCTTACACTGAAAAAAATTCAACCGTTTTGCATGGTATGAGCGACTTTAATTCTGTACTGATAAACCAGATGAGTAAAGCCTGCAAAACCATCAACCCCTGAAACAAAACATCTCTGAATGTTTTTTCCGTTAGCACTGAACACAGCCTCAGGCCAGTTTTGGATTGAAAGACTGAAGCATGTCCAAGTGGTATAAGCAACCACAGACATTGAGTTCTCTCTCTCTGTTCCTAGACGGTTGTTAGGCTCAGCTGTAGGCATCCTTGTTCAGCCCCAAGGCCTCACCCAGTTTCTCCCAGCCACTGATTTTCCTATCTGGGAAGTTTCCTGGTCCCTGCTGGAGGCCAGGTCACCTTTGCAGTTCATGGAGGTCTTTAGCCTCCACAGACACTTCAATGATAGGTTATAACAATGCATGGCTTACGTTTGTTGGTTCCAGCAAGACACCACTGCAGGCAGTTGTCACAAAGCAGCTCATCTTCAAAGCCCACTTTGCCTTTTGAAGCTCCGTAGGGGAAACAAGGTGGCGTGAAATGGGGGGCATACTCCTCTGTGCTGCGGTTCTCCACTTAATTTGTCTGAATTTCTGCCTCTACCTTGGTATCAATCAAGTTAGTTCAGCTGTGAGGTTAAATTTAGGTAGCAGGTTTGCATTGGCACTTCTGCCCCTCCGCTATAATCCCACAGTAATACCCACAGAAAACACAGAAGCAGGTTGGCTACCCAGTCTGAAATATCCACACTTCCAGTGACAGAGGAGCACTGAAAGTGTTCTCCAAGGTCAAAGGTTTCTTCCTGTGTGCCTAACAGCCACATTGATGCAGCTTTCACATAGAATTTAAACAGACACACGGCCCATTAAACAGTGCCAGGAAACATTCCCGGACACGGGATTCCATTCTCTGCACGAACCATTAAATTGTTCAGATGGTCCCTGCTGCTGCTCCGGCCCGTGCCAACCAGCACTTCCCCAAACAATGTCCAAGAACGGTTTTGGATTTAGGACAGGCCAGGGATGCCTCCTAGGAGAAAGCTTGGATGCCGCCACCCTGTTTTAGAAACTAGAAAGCTTCACTAGTGTGGACACTAGCCATTAGCTTCAGGGGCAAGCGATGGCCTTGGTTACACTTGACACGTTAGAATAATAGTAGTCTGTGGTTTTGTTGTATGCAAATGTACATGCCAAGAAAGATGTTTATAAAAGGGTGAAATTTATAGCCATCGTAGATCATAAAAGTCACATTTCCATTTTGTAGACAGCAGTGCATGTTATTAAGGCAGTTTATGGACACAGCAGATATAGGAGATGAAGGCAATTCCAGACGAGTTGGATCCAAGAGGTGCAATGTGCTGTGACGGTGACCTGAAACAGACTGCCCAGGGAACCTGTGCAGTCTCCATCCTTGGAGATATTCAAAAGAATCTGGACACGGTCCTGGGCAACTGGCTCTAGTGGCTAGGCTTGACCTCCAGAGGTCCCTTCCAACCCCAAGCATCCTGTGATTCTGTGATTCTAAGGAAGAAAAAGAACTTTAAATTCATCTGTTTTAATTGCATCAAAAGCGACAAAGAAGATGAAGGAAAATGTCCCTCCTTCCAGACTGTTTGTAACAGAATTGATTGTCTTAGTGTGACTGCATTATCTCTTGGGCAGCAGGGAGCTTGACCCATGAAAATACTCTGCTCCTGGATATGCTCCTATAGTACGGCGTGCAGGGGAGTGGGAAAGAGAGTGGTGAACAGGTGAGCTAGGAGAGTTGAACATGGATAAAAAATATCTTTCCCACCTTTCCTTTGTAGAGATAAACCATCAAACCCTAGTACTGACTAACTCAAGCTGGAATGCAACTTTTTTCTTTAAGGCAGAATGTATTTCTCACAAAAGGTGATGAATTATCCAGCTTCTGCACAGGGGATGAAAAAGAAAACTTCTTCCTCATAAAGTGACAAGCGTGTCACTAAGGCTATTTCTTCCACAAACATGCCTTCAGAAGAATTAAACTGTCTTCCTGCCATCTGAAAGAACTGCAGAGGCCAGCAAGCAGGGTGGACAACTGACCACTAGAGACAGGGCGGGTATCACTGCATCCACTTTTGACCACAGGTTGCAGGATAAAAGGTCCCATATCCTATAATCAGGTCCGAAATATGGTCCTGTTCACCGAATATGCTTGAGCACCAGTAAATGAGCTTCTAGGTAAAATCTGCGAGGGAAACATTTCAGATGTGTCTTCAGTATTTCACAGCTTGAAGAGGGTTGTTGTCCCCTTACCTCTCACTTCTCAGAGGGTTGAAGGTTTGGAAGGCATGTCTACACCACCTCCTTCTCACATCAACTGCACCACATTTTATTCTCTGTAAATATCTTACATTCTGGATTAGATTCATCAAACTTTTCTTGATAACTAAGTAGAAACATTTTGATCCCATTAGTAAAATACATATTTCACCAGTTTTAAGAAATCTACATTCATCATTTATGGGCTTTTTTAAAAGTGCCCTTGGACACTAGCACAATTGATGGTACTATAGAGAGCAACAGTTCTTACCACTGAAAATAGACCATGGCGTCACAGAGGTCACTGCTCGATAAATGATTGGTGGAGGAGGAATTAGATTAGAGCCAGGTCAAGGTGGAGAGGGTGGGAAAGTGTTGTCAAGTAAAATGGAAGTGAAAGGAATAAATGCAACACGAGGCTCAGCTCAGCCGATACCTACCATGGAACTCCTCATGCAAAGCAGGTTTCTCCTTCCAGCCTTGAAGTCACTGTGCATGTCCAGAACTGCCTTGGTTGATCAGACAGGTCCTGGCCTCTGCTTTGTACCTGTTTGTACCTGGGCCATCACAGGGTAGAAGGAGTAAGCAAAGTGGGTCCACAGTGCCGTGATGTGCCCCTCTGGTTGTTCAGGGTCACATAATCAGCACACCAACAGCTCTCTGAAAGCTGCAGGTGATGTGTATATTTCTGTATATTTTCAGTGGTACCTCATGGCACGACCAGTATTTTCTATATGTCTATATGTCTATTTTCTATACTTCTTAGTACATTCCTCCTGGGCAGCAGACTAGGCTAGCTGGGGGAGAGGATCTCTTCCCTGTTGGTGACTAGGATGACTTTGAACAGACAGGTGTAGCTGCTTTGAAACCACCTTGGCTGAAAAAGGCCTTGGACCAGGGTCTCACTTTGCGGGTACTAACTTCTAACCACTTGTCTTGAAGGCAAGGAGTGACGCTACAACTCCTTCTCCTTCCTGTTAAAAAAACAAGAGTAAATCATCATCTCATGAGCTCTTTGAGAGAACAATCGTAGAGGCTTGTTCTGAAGAGAGAACTGTGGGCTGTCTGTATTTCCAAATACCTGGGTAAATCTCTCTGGAAGACTTCTCATCTCTGGAGGACAGTCAGGGTTGAAAATGCACCCACATGCCTAGCAGTCTCAACAGGCTACATGGAGAGAGGTCAACCTGAGCCCTGACGTGGCTGCGTTGATCTAATGGCTCATGACAACCAGAGGAGCGGACTATCTACCATTATACACTCTCAGTGCATCTTCCATTCACTGAAATAATTCAGGAGAAAACTCTTCACTGGTTCTTCTTAGGGCAGTTTTCTTCTAGCATAACGGAGGAACAAAGAGAGGGGAGGGGGAAGAAAGCCATACCTCTGGCTGGGTTTAGCTTTTCTCATGAAACCTCACCCTCAGGGTACGCATTCTTAACTTGCTTTCTCTGCCTAAATCTTCCTGCACACCAGATAGAAAGTCAAACCTCTGAGGTCTGGATGCAGCCCTGGGCATCAAGGAACAACCCTTTAGGTACTTAAGTTTTACACTGAATTAATTCAACAAGAGTCAATGGGCTACTGTTCAAAAAACCTCCCGCACATCAACCAGGGGTCAAACCGCAGCCAACAGCTCTGCGCTCTGCCACACCTCTCCAGTGACACTCTAAATAAGCCAAATTTTCTTCTTCATTACTCAAAGACAGTGAGTAATATGGAGAAACTGGTATATCCTGGCATGTACAAAACACTTTGGGAATCCCCCAAGAACTGGGTATTTTATTTGGTTATTTAAGTGAAAACCGTTCGCACCATCATTTTAAAAACAGGCGCCCGTGTAAATCTGCAAGAAACGAGTTGGTGCCTGACCTAATGAAAACAGATATTACAATCGATAACACTTTAGTGATTCTGTTATTCACCATTTTTGTTCTTGCTATTAATAACGTTTGCATAATTACTAATCCAGGATCTTATTTACTTTTGTCTCACTAGGATTAAGTCAGACTGGAATTCGGTTTTTCTCATATGTATTAAATAGGAGTTGTCGCTCTCCTGAAGGTAATTCCTAACGGACCAGGCATACAAGGTGAGGGTCCGCGCCCTCCCAAGCACACCGACTAATGGACAAGAGAGGAGGGCTGAGAGAGATAAAGAAGCAGTAAGTAGAAGCGGCAGTACCCTTAAAAGGGTATTTTGAAAACAACGTATTATTTCAGCTTTCAATATGCATAATTTAAGAGCTAATGAGCAGTGGTAATTACAACTCTTCACTGCCCTAACCTTTATCAGATGGCAATATTATATGAATATTCATGTTATTGGAATGGATTACCACGATTATTCACAGCTATATTAACTTCTCTAGTGACATAATGGTCAAAGTCCTTCTCGTCCATGTGTAGCATATTAAAACTTCAGTTTTGGAGGATAGAGATCTGCACCACTCGCCTTTTGCTGCTGAATTTTCTGAGTACTTAACCCTGAAGAACTACTCCCGCTGAACTGCCATTTTCTCTCCTCTAGTCACCAGTCCTCCGCAGGACAAGTGCTGGGTGGTGTCAAGCATTTATAATTTAACTTCAGTGAAAGTTACAGATGCCTGATACTTCTCAGGTCATGAAGCAATGCCTGCTTCTCTAGCTACTGAAACACTGATGCTGTCCACCGTAGCTTGAGTTCACTTTCAAAGCATGGGTTTGATTGCCAGTTGCTGGAGTGATGGCAGTCTTGCCATTTGTCCCACGTGGGCAAGAGAGAGCTACATGTAAAGAGTAATTGAGATTTATTTCTCTTGATTGGATTGAGTGTGCTGTGAGGGAAGTAAGTATTAGGAAAGCTGTACTTCAGAGCAGAAAGTCAGGAGGGTCTGCAGAGGGATCTGGACACTGAGTCGATGGGCCCAGGCCAACTGTATGAGGTTCATTCAATAAGAGCAAGTGCTGGGTCCTGCCCTTGGCCACAACAGCCCCCTGCAGCGTTACAGGCTGGGGGAGGAGCGGCTGGAAGCTGCCCAGCAGAGAAGGACCTGGGGGTGCTGGTCGACAGCCAACTGAACATGAGCCAGCAGTGTGCCCAAGCAGCCAAGAAAGCCAACGGCATCCTGGCATGTATCAGGGACGGTGTGGCCAGCAGGAGCAGGGCAGTGATTGTCCCCCTGTACTCGGCACTGGTGAGGCCACACCTTGAATACTGTGTCCAG
>NW_010432192.1:0-10738 GCF_000710305.1 Buceros rhinoceros silvestris | reverse complement strand
CGCAGACTGGGGCAGCTTGTTCTCCACTTATTCCAGCTGTTGGCACCTCATTCTGTGCTGAAGGTTTGTGCATTGACTCGAGGGTTCTGTGCAAAGCACTGGTGCCTGGCATCTCCCATGTGACAAGTGACAGGATGGGAGCAAATGGCCTTAAGTTGTGCCAGGGGAGATATAGGTTGGATATCAGGAAAAACTTCTTTACCGAGAGGGTCGTGCAGCATTGGAACAGGCTGCTCAGGGAGGTGGTGGAGTCCCCATCCCTGGAGGGGTTTAGCAGCCGTGTGGATGGGGTGCTGAGGGACATGGTTTAGAGACCCTGGCAGTGCAGGGGGAACGGTTGGACTCGATGATCTTACAGGTCTCTGCCGACCAGATGATTCTGTGATTCTGTAATATACAAATCATAAAAGTACTTCACAAATAGCATAGGACTATGTGTCACGCCCAGCTCTCCGACTGATTCAGATAAACTCCTGTCATCGTAAGATTTGCTTATTCTTTGCTCCATGTTCAAGGCTTCAGGTAATCAACAAATAATTTGTTTGCCAACAAAACAGAAGAAAATGTTTCTGGAAATGATTGTCTAGTTTATTTATCAGTACAACTAGCCATAAAAATATCCAGTTTGGGTTTTATATTTCGTAATAACTTAAGTGATCATGTTTCAGTAAGTATTAGCATGGCAATAAGATGAAAATCTGTAAAGAGATAAATACATAAAGACACTATTCCAACGTTCACATACGACCACGTATTTCCATGCCTAGAGATTAGATGGTTTTGGAGAGGGTTGGGTGCATTTCAAGTATTCCCCTCAGGGGTCTACAGTATTTCTGATAAGTATTTTCTAGGGAGAAATGCAATGTTGTGCTGCTGTCTCAGCACAGGTAAACCTGCTGCAGAGATGTTGTCCAGCTGATCTATGTTTACACAACAATTCTGAAATTTCCCAAACAGGTTGACTGTTCAAACAGTGGCGGCGTGAGTGCTCCTGTTGCACAGAATTGCGCAAATCATCTAACCTCCACTCAAACTACAGTGTCAGGCAGTAAAAAGATGTGACTGAGAAAATATTGACATATGGTAGCCACAAACCACTGGGCTCTGCAAAGCAAAGATGCGAAGCAGCAGAAGAAAGGTAAATTAAATGTCTCGCAAGATGTTGCAAAATGCAAAGTTGAACGCTGAAGAAGTCTCACCAGTGGGGTGACAGTGACAGTGTACCACTGTCAGGTTCTCCACAAGTTCACAGTTCTCTATTTATTGTATTTTTTTGAAGGATTTTGATCTTGAGAGATCTTCATCACTTATAAATGAACCAGTCATTAGTAGTCTTTTATGTATCTCCAGAGAGCCATCACAACTCTCATTAACCGCTATACCTAAACAACCGCATTCTCCTGTTCCAGCGGCGTGTATTTACAAGTCTGGATCCATACCCGTTACCACGTTCTGATGCACAGAAGCAGAATAAAGCCCAAATAAATTGGGGTAAATCACAGATGTTTTAGCTCTGCCTCAGTTAGTGTTAGGGTTTATACAAGATAGATTGAACAGAATAGTTGAGTCCCAAAGACTTCTTCAAGAAAATGAGGAGGAAGTCAAGGACCAACACAAAATATTTCTTCTGAACTGCCAGAACTGTTTCTTTTTCCACCCATTGTTGGTGATCTAATCTATATCATTCATTTGCCAGCTACGAACGTGATCATTCAGGTCAGAAAGAAGGTTTTCATGCAAAACCAGTCTGGACAATCACTATCAAGAAAAGCAGATGTATTGCTTGGGTTTTTTTCCCCCCCAGCTTTCCAGGAAAAAAAAAATCTGAAATGAGGAGTTGTCACCTAATTCACAGCGTCCACCCTGTGCTTTGTATGGTTCTTTGTCTAAGACTACATAAAAACATGGTCTGTACTTAATGAAGTCATTTTGCTTCTCTCAGTCTTACTAGAGCTAGAATTTTAAAACATATCCATCATCATCATCATGGCTTGGCTTTGCGAATGAAGATTTGGGAAGGGGTTTACCCACGCTCACTGCAAGCGCAAAACATATCCATACTGAATTAGAAGAGGCCCATCTTGCAGAGTCCTGTATGCCACAGTGGCCAGCAGCTGCTCTTCATAGAAAAGCGTAACACCAGACTAAGGATTCAGCGGTATTTTCCCTCATCCAATCTACCAGCTTCCCCCAAAAATATAATGGGTTGCTTTGTACTCAGCTTTTCACCCAATTTCTCTGCCTGCTGACTTGAAGGATTTTATGAAGCACTATAACTGCACAATCACTGTCCTCTTTTATGACCACAGACAACATTTCCCCTACCCCCCTCTTTTATTACATTTATCGTCTTTGCCTGCCAAGATACTTTTACGGCGGGAGGAATGATTGCCTTGCTCTTGATAAAGTCTGGAGCATCCCTTGGTGCTCCATATAACTTGTCACAATAGCCTTAACAACAGCTCGTTGTGTGTTCCTGAGCCACTGACGCTTGCGACCGACTCTCCTGATGTGCCCTCTGACACTGTTGAAAAATATTCTGCTGTACAGCAGCACCAGCTCTTTCCCACCACTGCTCTTGGTTCCTTCACTTTTCTTACTTAACTCCTGAGCTTTTGCCTTTGGAGACAATGACAGCTTGTACACGTGCTTTGTAGCTACCGGGACTACACCAACAATCTGAAGCAGAACATTTCCTTCGCTGAGTCGCGTTTCTGTTGAGTGCTGTGTGTGCTCTTGTAAGGGTGTATCCCCAACACTTTCTCTTTAATGTAACCAGGAACCAGGCATCTTTACTTCCTCGGATTCTTGTGGAGAGCAGCTTGCATTGTTACAGCCTCTCGGCATCCTGTTCCGCTCAGCCTGGCTGCCTGGTTCATCTGCATTTCCAGCTCACGGAAGGATTCACACGTACTTTCTGTACTGAGATGTGTGACCTAAAGGGAATAAAAGCCCAAGCAATAGTATAGATTTGGTTCTTCTTCAGAGGAACGGGAAAGAATTATCGAAGATACTGTTAGGGCCCCTTGCTGAATCATCAAACTATTTTGCAGTGGTAATTGAGACAGCATATAAATACTGCATAGATATCTCTTCAGGCCCTCTTCATAGAGCAGTTATATTCCATTAAAGTGCTTTTCTTGTACAGGTTAATCTCTCAGAATAAAAGTGGAAAATACAGCAACAAAACAAGTTGATATTTTCACTACTCAATAAACCTCTCTTCCCTTGTCTGTAAATAAATATTCCCAGAGGCATCCCCTCCAGGGCTCCTGGAAATGGAAAAGGGCAAGGAAAGGAATTAAAAAATATCACAGCCCCCTCCAACACATTCACAGTATTTATTAAAAACAAACAAACCAAGCAGCACACCAAAGGCTGTCCTGCTTTTCACCGCCCGGAGCTTCACTGGTTCACTCGGGGTGCAGTGAAATCAGGTTTGGAACCCATCTGACCACAGGAACGCACGCCTTGTTCTCCAGTGACTGAGATAAGGGAGAAACAAGCTCCCAGGTGACGTGAAGCAGAAAAGCGGTTCTTTTGAAAATGGGAATGGCAAATCAGCCTCGATGCCCAAGACAAATCCCAAGCGTGAAGGGAACAGTAGAACGAGCTGCACTATCACCTTTTTTATGTTCTTGCACATCTCTTGCTTTCTTTTTTTCTTGTCCTGTGATGTTTCTTTAGTACCAGCAATGGAACAGCACCGGAAATATTTTGGATACTGTGATAGTGTAACTACCAGTGAGAAAAATGCACTC
Source organism: Buceros rhinoceros silvestris (assembly GCF_000710305.1). Classification (NCBI taxonomy): domain Eukaryota; kingdom Metazoa; phylum Chordata; class Aves; order Bucerotiformes; family Bucerotidae; genus Buceros; species Buceros rhinoceros. The sequence continues at coordinate 6,977 of NW_010432192.1, read as the reverse complement.
TCATTGCAGCTCCACACACAGGAAAGTGTTTCAACACTTAGCGTGGGATCGATGTCACACTATAAGTTAAAAAAATACAAACATCTCTCGTGAGGGAAGTGCGGTATAATGGCCAGGTTCCAGCACCGGGGTACTTCGATAAATCGCACATATTTATAGTGTATCTAATTATACACTATCTGCCATTCTGTTTTGACACCTTTGTCCTTCTCTTCCTGTCCCAAACTGTTGTATAACGGTATTGCATATTTTGCCAGACAATTTTTTCTTGCCCAAGCAGTGGCCACATTTTCTTCACGGGCCTTGTATTTCCTCTCAAAAAGGGTGTTTAAAGGAGTTCATAAATGCTTCGGGATCTTTGGGTGATGAAAGGCACTACATAAATCTCAGTTATTACTATTAAAAGAGCACTGAGTGAGTTGTCTAGAGGCAACTGGTGTATGTGGTTTGGCTCTTTATTGATAAATCATAGCAACCTGCATTACTGGTCTGTTTTACTGTGTACGAAACAAGTGCTGGATGACACCGTGTATTTCACCAGCTGCTTTCCTGCAATTTCTCAAAGAGAGTAACACAATATATGGCCCGCCTCCTGTGAGAAGATCTGAAATACCACAGACAGGAAAAAGTCTTTGAGTCCAGTTCTTCCAGAGAGTCTTTTGTTAATATGCTTCACTCCACAGCCTTTGCTCAGTTTTCAGACAGAATCTCTAGTCTTCCATGGAAAAGAACTATGCTTCTATCACTGTTCATTTTTTTTTATGTGCATGAGAATTTGATGGAGTATTTTAAAAATTTTTTACCCTTTTGTTTTAGGCTTCTGTTTTTTTTTTTTTTTTAATTTTCATTTATGTCTGTAGAAAGGATCAGTCTGCCCATTATGGCCTCATTGCTCGCAAGTACAAATTTAGCTCCTGCGAGAGTCCTAACAAAGGACTAATCCAGTATTCTTCAGCTATGTAAATAAATTGTCAGGTGTTAGTGGAACTAATTACGAGAGCATTGCTTTCTGCTTTCATCAGGACTTCAAGGCATGATTGAAGCATGGTCAATATCCACCACTGTCTTTCAATAACAGCTTTATTCCAGATGTTGATTTAAAAAGTAGTATTCTCTCTGAAGAGTGTGAAAGAACTTTATATGCATTTATTCCTGCAGTGACCTGGGAGGGGGTTACAGCCATCCTACCACCAGGACAGCTGAGATGCAGCAAGGGTGGGTGGTACATCTGACACAGCAGCAGCAGTGACCAAGCCACATTTTCCATAACCCACACAATTCTTGTCATTAAATTCCACTCAATTCCCCACAAGCACTCTGTGCCTTTGATTTATGCTCAACTCCTTTAGACCCACAAAGCAGCCACTAATTGTACTCTACACACAGCGGAACGGGACCTTAAGGGATAGGTTTTTAGTAACTCTGATGACACCTTTCTAGTTAGTGTGGTGTAGCAGTATCCTATTTAAGACTGCTTTGTTTAATTATTTAGGAGCCATTATGGTAACTGGATATACTCCAACTGTAATTTATTAACTCATACACTTGAATTATCCAAGTCTCTACACCCACTTCACAGAATTACAGAAGAACTCGAATAAGATAATTGTATCAAAACGCTACAGAATATTCCCTCTGCTGAGAATACAGAAGCTATTTTATCTCTCATAGCAAAGAAGTTCGTAAGTTTTTTTTTCAAACTATACACTAAGATCATCAGAATAACTTTATACCAGCAGCAGTTTTTCATATAGACAGTAGTAAGAAAATGTGTAAGAAAATGTGTGTATTTTTAATGTAAGTATATATATCACAGAACCACAGAATCATCTGGTTAGAAGAGACCTTTAAGATCATTGAGTCCAACCCTTCCCCCTGCACTGCCAGGGTCCCTAAACCATGTCCCTCAGCACCACACCCACACGGCTGTTAAACCCCTCCAGGGATGGGGACTCCACCACCTCCCTGGGCAGCCTCTTCCAATGCTGCAAACCCTCTCTGGAAAGAAATTTTTCCTGATATCCAACCTAGATCTTCCCTGGTGCAACTTGAGGCTGTTTCCTCTTGTCCTGTCACTTGCTACACGGCAGAAGAGACCGACCCCCACCTCCCTACAGCCTCCCGTCAGGCAGTTGTAGAGAGTGATGAGGTCCCTCCTGAGACTCCTCCAGACTAAACACCCCCAGCTCCCTCAGCCGCTCCTCGTGAGACTTATTCTGTAGACCCTTCACCAGCTTCATTGCCCTTCTCTGAACCTGCTCTGACACCTCAATGTCCTTCTTGAAGTGAGGTGCCCAAGACTGAACACAGTATATGTACATATAAGTAAATATCTACACATGTATATGCATTTGTAGGTATGTCTTCAATGTAATACTACAATTCACTTCCCTTTTTCTGTAAAAAATGATGCTGCATCCATTTGTTCATCCCTCTTCTCTGCTCCTCTGAATACGCTTATTCGTACCCTGGTCCTTGTCTCTTTTTCCACTCTCCTGCTTTCTTCTCGCCTTGTCTAAACTAGGTTGCCATGTTAAACGATTCCTCTCCCACTGGAAATACTGCCCATTCCCCCGAATCCCCTTCACCATCACCCCCTGCATACACTGCCTATCTGCCTCCCACCAGCCTGCATGGGACATCTTTTTTCTCTGGAAAACGGCAGCTCTGGGAGCAGCACCTTGAGAGCAGCTCTTCCTCGCTTCGATACAGTGTCTGTTCTTGCTGTCAGCAGCAAGATTCTCTTCTTGCCATTCAGGCACTTTTACACAGCTTGGAGCTGTCATTTGCAAAAAGAATAGAGACACATGGAGCAGCAGATGAAGAAAAAAAATCTAGACGAAATCATGTGAGCAACCAGCTCCCTGAAAGCCGTAGCAAGTACTCACAGACCATCTCAGTGCCATAAATTAATTTGGAACTGCTTAGAAAGGAAAACTTTTAGCGCTCAGGATTCTTACTTACAGCAGTCTCTCCAACAGAGTATTGCTTTAGTTACAGCACGTATCTTTCTTAACCCGAGATGCTTACCAGAATTCTGCTGCACTCCAGACAATATGTCATAAACATCATGAACCTGCAGAGCCATTACAGGTCCCTGGCTCTGGGCTGCAGCATCCCTGCTGTTCAAATATACTGGCACAGGACAGAAAACTGATAACAGCAATTCTGCAAAGCTTTTGAGCCAGGAGAAGAGGATTGCAAGCAAATATTGTCTCGGATGCTCAGGTCTTCTAGAGCAAAAAGGGGGAAAACTCCTAATTTGACCACTGGACTGGTCCACTCTTAAAAGAAACCAAAACCCCAAAAAACCCCAGTAAATTGCTCTAAACAAAAATCTTGCCAAAAATAGTGAGGCGGGCATGCCCCAAAAAGATTATTAGCAGATACAGAATACTCTTCTGCAGAGACAGCCTTGTAATCACAACAAATTGTAATGCACAACACCCCTCTCATGCTTAACCTTCCCGAGCTACCACCAAAGTACAGTGCCAGGAGTGTCCTTCCAGCACACGTCTGCAACCGAAAGCTTTTCATATCCTCCTCTCATCTCCCTCAAAGCCAAATTATCCGGAACACCGCAGGATTTAACCGCTTGCTAAGCAGTGCTGTCTCGTCAGGCAATATGTTCTTTTCCGCAGGGCACTAGTGCAAGAGAGACATTAGTTCCAGCAAAGGAAAAGCTGCTGCGTGACAAGGGTTGCTTCTCCCCTTCCCCCATGGAACTCGACTAGCAAGGAAACCTCCTCGTGGTGTACAAACCAAAGCAACCCTGCGACAGCCAATGAGGCAATAGGAAACCACACACAGAAAGATGCAGAAAGAGGCTGGTGGAGGGGAAATGTGTAACGTTTTATTTTTAACATACTGATTCAACAGTAGGTGAACACTTGGGTCATGATTACTCTGAGTACCTAGCTCATAGTGACCCAGTCTCTCCCTTCCTCTTTTTCTGTTGGTTTTTCCAACGCTTGCTGTTGCGTCTTACACCATCACTGAAAGCAGCTGAGAATCCAGCCTTGTGTCAGGCACTCGTCTGCTTCAGTGCATGACAAATACACCACCATAGAACCAGGGGTACTTAACACTGCAGGAAAGCTGTCATTGGGGAACGCTCCAGTGAAAGAAAACACAACAAACAGAATCACAGAATCATCTGGTCGGCAGAGACCTGTAAGATCATCGAGTCCAACTGTTCTCCCTGAGTGCATGACAAATACACCACCATAGAACCAGGGGTACTTAACACTGCAGGAAAGCTGTCATTGGGGAACGCTCCAGTGAAAGAAAACACAACAAACAGAATCACAGAATCATCTGGTCGGCAGAGACCTGTAAGATCATCGAGTCCAACTGTTCCCCCTGCACTGCCAGGGTCCCTAAACCATGTCCCTCAGCACCACACCCACATGGCTGTGAAACCCCTCCAGGGATGGGGACTCCACCACCTCCCTGGGCAGCCTGTTCCAAGGCTTAATGATCCTCTGTGGAAAGAAATTTTTCCTGATATCCAACCTAAATTTCCCCTGACACAACTTAAGGCCATTCCGTATGTCGCGGTTTGAGAAGGGGGGCATTTTCCCCCCGCACCGAAAGGATGCGACAGACATCCTGTCATTCATACCATGGGAGAACAGACCCACTCCCACCTCTCCGCAACTTCCTTTCGGGTAGTTGTAGAGAGTGATAAGGTCTCCCCTGAGCCTCCTCTTCTCCAGACTAAACACCCTCAGCTCCCTCAGCCGCTCCTTGTAAGACAAGTTCTCTAAACTCTTCAGGAGCTTCTCTGCCCTTCTCTGAACCCGCTCCAGCACCTCAACGTCCTTAAGCAGTTCTTCCACAGCAATGTTAACATATCTTCACTGCACAGCACAGACACACACATATGGACTGACGTGCAGAGGTCGGAATGAGCCTGTATCCAGCCCTACGACACCAGAGCTTCAGCACATCGACACCTGCACCGTCTGAGGAGAAAAAACAGTGCAACCAGTTCAGGCCTCCTACGTCCCTACACCGGGAACTCTCGTCTTCCACTGAGTCTGCTGCTGATAGAGATTCACACTGGCTCACACTTGTTTCCTGTCTTTAAAGCTGTGCCCAAATCCATAATTACCCGTTGATACATAGTCACGAGTCACATAAACAAGTCACCAGCACTTGTGAGCAATTGAGTTTCTGAAAACCAACATGAGACATGTCGACCAACCTACCACATCTCTATTTGCCTGAGCAAATCTCTGCTAATTGGAGGACACAAGGGCTTGGTCGTACTCATCTTCTTTTGTTTTGGACAGATTTCTACCCAGAAAATGAAGATGCAGCCAAGAATTTATCGATGCTTGGCAGCCTTGAGTTTTAGGCTTCCAAGTTTAAAATGGTTACCTAAAATCAACGACTATTTAAAACTAACTTAACTATTTTAAAATAACCTTTTAAAGGCAGGCTGTAACTTTCAGAGGCTCTGGAGCATCCAGTGCAGCTGCTCTCACATGGCCAAATGAGACCATAAGCGCAGTCCTAAGTTGAGAAAGAAAAAAACCCCATAAAGCAGCCTCCAAACTATAGCCCCAAACTGAAATACATTGTGATTTCAACAGAAAACTGAAATATTAATACAAAAATTCAAAATTAACTGTACAGCTGTACTACTAAATTCACACGGTTTATTTAGTTTTCTTGTTTATTTCACCTTTAAAAAAGGGGGAATTGTTTTATATTCAGGAAATCAGACATTTAATTAGGTTTTATAATTCATATAAAATCGAATAAAATACATGGAAATGGGCACATCCATCTCAGCTCATTTCACAGCATTAATTCAGCACGCCTCCATAAAGAGCAGCTACAGCCTGACCAAAGGGAAGTGTGTTGTTTTTAAAAGAAACACTAAATTGCAGGACGTTTGCAAATTAGTGCACACTCCATCATTTGAGCTTCTTCCCTCTGCCTTCCCACATTTAGTACGAAGGGAAACGGCCAGCGGAGGCTCCCGTCCCACCCTTGGCAAAGCCTCACACTTCTGATCCAACATGTGCCAGGTAGAGCTGACAGCCTCTGAGACAAGTGTCTGGAAACGAGCTGAAACACCAGTTTTAAACTTCAAGGTCTCACTCTCTGGGGTTTACAAAGAAAGTTCCCCTACACAATAACCATGCCCGGAGCGCACCAGTAGCTACGTGTCTTATCTCTTATATACACATACACATGGCTCATAGAATTTCATCATGTTTTAAGATTTTCAGCTGCCTGGTATGTGAAGGGTTAAAAAAGAAGCGGGCTGTGAGTGTGACAGTGGGAGCTGCCGGAGCGAGTGGCCACAGCTCTGGAAAGGCTGACGCTCCTTCGGACAGTGACTTCCAGCGTCTGAAGAGCCTGTCGTCTCTCTGAGTGACTCTGCAGCCTTTGTGCAGACAGGGCGAGTGGACCCGGGGGTTCTTGGAAAGTCACAAGCAAAATGAAAAAGCTAATGCAGATAATGAAGGATTCTGAGTCATTCAATCATTTCTGCAAAATGATGAGCAGTTGCCAGCAATTAGATTGCTCAGTGCGCTGCGAAAGAAACGGCGCTGGACCCAAATCTGGCTTAAGGACTATAACGCTTTGTGCATCTTCCTGAATCATCTTGCAAAGCCAAAGTAAAAAGAAAGGAGTGTTGGGGTTTTCAGTCTGAATCGCACTTACTGCAACTGTAGTAGAACAATCGCGTGAAAAAGTCAGAAACAACATCCTGCAAATGCACAAAGGCTGCGGCTGTGTCTCAGCGGACAGCACAGAGGAGCGCACTGCCTTGCGCGCATTTAGCACTCACAGCGCACAAGAAACGGGCTCTACTTCAGCCAAAAAACAGCCTCGAAATTTAAAGGCAGCAAGACTGAACGACGGAGGAAGCCACCGGGAGGCAGCATCGTCCCTCAGCAAGGCCACGATCAAAGAGTTCGCTGCTGCCGGGGCCGGGCACAGGCGCGGTGGGCAGC
>NW_010432191.1:0-472 GCF_000710305.1 Buceros rhinoceros silvestris | reverse complement strand
CTTTCCTTGCCTACCTGATTCAAAATGCTTTCGGTAACGTGTGTTAAACTTTGCATGAAATTGAAGAGCACTTTTTGGTAAGTACCGCCAGTAATGGAGCAGTGTTAGTGGCACAGCAATGCTGAATTTACTTGGTTTAGAAAGTGGGGCTTGGAAACCTCATATATGTCTTTGCCTTGTTGAAGGCAACGTGTTTGGGGAATATGCTGAATTAGAATTTTCCTCTGAAGTGTCTCGGCACATCTAGGCAGATAACAGCACTGCACAACTTAAAGTGCAGTTTGACTTTTTGACAGAAAAATCAAACTCGCTGCTGAAGCTCATTTCTTTCTTCAAAAATTGCACGCATGAATCATTAGCACCTTTAGCAAGCTGGAAGATCTCCAAGTCTGTTTGGTCAATAACTCTCAGCTTCACAGAGAGAACTGCAGTAATTTCTTCCAGGGTCTTGGTAATGTGTCACTCACAGAAC
>NW_010432190.1:4929-39792 GCF_000710305.1 Buceros rhinoceros silvestris | reverse complement strand
CAAGGAAGTCTAGCCCAAACCGGGACATACTTGCACAGGCTACTCCACTGTGCTTTAGGAGGTTGAGTTCTTGCATATGGTTCTAATATGTCTTTAGAGAATATATAATATTATAAAGTGAGATTTAATGGGACAGTATTTAGTCTTTTGCATATTGCCACGAATCCTTTTATATTCTCCTACGAATCCTGTTTTATATTCTCTGGATATTGTGTTGATGTTGGCTTATGACAGTTCTTGGAACTCATTCTAAATTGAATATTGATCTTTAATAACAAGCTTTAGGTCTTTAAGTACGCATTTTATTTTGAGAGATTCCACGTAATTTTATGTTTTTGATTCTGAGTAGCACTCTGACAAGACAGTGTGTTCTGTGATGAAGAATGGAGCTTGAGATGGACCTTAGAACTATAAGGATACCTGGGTTTTAAGCTCACTTATGCCTTTGATCTTCATTTTCCCCTCAATATCTTTTTTGCTGCTTCTGTCCTTTGATTTGTGTATTTGAACTGAAAATTCCTTAAGCTTTTGCAAATATTTGTCAGTATCATAATAGGAGCCTAATTTCAATGTTCTGCTTAAGTGCTGTACTACAAATAATAATGTATTTCAGGTGAAAGGGCATCTTTAGTCCTAAAAGAAGTATAAAAGTGGTGTAACTATATTGGACAAGTTATAGTGCTATGATAATGAAATATCGTTGGAATAAACTAGAATGAAAGGAAGTTACTTTAATCGAAATCACATTAAACTGGCATTAATATCTCTTAAACTGCCACAAATATCGGTCACTTCCATCACATGCTAACAGGAAGGTGAAGGACACTTTTAGTAAGGACTGGTCATGCGGTGATGAAGTACATGAAGAACTTTGGTAAATAAATGAGGGCAACATTTTTACTGTCCTTCCAGACCAAATACTCCACATAAATTCCTTTCTTTCAGTGGAAAAAAAATTCCTTTCGGTTTTTTGTGAGTTGAACTAGAACTATGCAGACTTGTTTTGCCTTCTTTTGCTTTGTAGAGAAAAGTTCCTTTTACACTGTTTTAAATGAAAAAAAATTGCACATGTATTGAAGTGTCTTGAAGCCCATATGGTCCCAGGGTTTAGTAATTTGCTGGTCTTCTTAGAAGTACACACACAAATAATGTTGAAAGGATGATATTGATGATGCAAAGACAGCTTCAAGAATTGTCAGCCTTTGTCATTGCCTAAACAAAGTTTGAGTTCTAAGTCTTTCTGAATACGACCTTTAGTTACTTGTGTAAGATTTTTGTTAGTAAGATGTTTGAATTATTAATTTTGAAGCATAGGACAGTTCCACAATTGTGGCTTTTCTATATATTAAGCCTTTTATCTCCAGGGGTGAACCTCACTTACTGCAAACAAAGAAAAATGTAAGGAGTGATTAAGCCTTTTAGGGGGTGAGTGTGAATATAAGATCCTTAATATAAATGATGCCTAAATACTGTGGCAATAAATGACAGGAAGCTCTAAAAAAGGAAATAGTGTACTGTTTTCAGAATAATTTGATAGGTGACTGTACTCATATTAACTGCTTCAGTGTCTGCATCTATTGCCATTTACCATCCTGCAATGATTTAGGTGGGGTTCTTGGTTTTGCATTTCTGTCAGCTGGCCCTCTTTTGACCATCAGAAAGGGCATGGGTTGCTGATGGGCAGTATAATTAACACTGTCCCTTTTCAGTCTGTTTGGGTCTACCTTAGCTTTAAGGAAAAGAGTATTTCAGGAAAAGTATAGCTCTTCCTTTTCTAGAGCTGAAGAAGTCACCTGTTGCTGTCTGGTTGTGCTGTGGACCCTGGGTGCCACTAGCTCCCCTAGCTTTATGCTCAGAGAGGCTTAGTTTGCTTCTACAGATCAGTCACGCGGCTTGCGTACAGTAGATGCTGTCTGTGCATGTCAAATGTAGTGTGCGCTTGCAGTTGGCTGCTGAGGCCACTTCCTGACTGTTTTAAAATGATAGTGTGCTCATTCACTCTCTGGAGATGGTGTGTGAGCATCCTCATCAGTGCAGATAATGATATCTGAAGTGACAAGTGCCACAGACAACAAAGATTCCTAGGCACTGTAATATTCAGCATTGCTGTGCCTAACAGTCGAGCAGCCTCTTAACAGCCCAGCCACACGTGTGTGAAGAACCTTTGTACTTCTAAAGATGTTGCAGTGGTGACGGATCCTGAAGAGTACTGAAGTGCCTTTGAATAGCCTGACATTGGAGATAAAGGCTTAGGTACACTCAGATTGGACTCTTCAGATCTTACAACTCTCAGAGCATAGCCAGTCTCTTACCTGCATGTGATTTTTGAAGGTTTTTAATTGAACTAAGCATTATAGGCATTTTGGTCTTGGTTTTATAGTTAATATACTGTGTATCTAAAAATGGAAAATACATACTTGCAAGAGTTACTCTTTCACTGTTGCTTGCAATACATATGTGGTATCAATCACGTTATATGTTATATCAACGTGTAGTTTAGATTGTGAAAACGAGTTTTGTTAATAGATTTTGTCTCAACCTATTTGAAATAGTTGGACAATCAATCAGATACAAAATACAGGAAGAAAATCCAGCATGAATACTAAACATGGAGGACCTAGGACTTGGGAGAACATATTGTCAGAATGAAATACGAACAATATAAAATAAGTATAACGAGTCTTTTTCTCTCAGAACTATGCCAGCGTAAGATGAATTTATGGGGGTACAATATGTATTATTGGTCTTTTTCTCTACAGAGACATGAATGCTCATGTATTTTATTTTACCAAGTAACATGATGCAGTTTAACAAATGATACATAGGAAAATTTAAAGTTATTAGTGGTCAATTCTACTTTCAGGTATTTTTACTCCACCTGAATTCTGCCACTTCTCTAAAGTCGTCTGTAACATACAAGTAAGCCTGATTTACATTTCACTCCTCTTTGGAGTGAACAACTTTGAAAGAGAGATGAAAAAGAAAAAGAAGAAAGTAAGGAGGATTCATCTGCACTAAATTTAGAAGAGCTTTAGTAAGTAAGAAACCTAGAATTCATCCTAGTTATTTCTGAAGAATAGTTTAAGCAACCTTTTTATTACTGAAACTTAAATTTTTTTAGCATCATTGAAGATGGAGGGACTTTGTGGTGAATGACTGGACAAACGCCTTATGACATGGGTCTTACCAATTCCCCCTCTCATTCACTCTGAAGCACTTACTACAGGATTACTAAGACGTTATTAATTTCCACTGGTAGAGTTGCTGTAAAGATTGTTTTCACACACTGGAAGAGCCATCTCAAACTTGCTATTAGTGAATGTACTGCTTCCTTGGATGTGAAATAACTGAAGTAACTTTTACTTGAATATTCTCCCTTATCCAAGACCAGAAATATGTGAAAGTTTTAAGTGATTTCCTCCTTTGGCTGATAACTTTTGCGTATCAAGGCATGCCGAACTGTTCACCTTCATACACAGAGGTCGGCTTTTGTTCCCCTTTCAGCACACAGTCTCCACCCTTGAGGTGGCTTTGAACTGGAACATCCTTTTTATCTTGAATCGCAAGCTCAGCCACCAGGTGTCCTTCAAAGAACAGCAGCCGGCCCTTCCCTGGGCAGCAGCTGCGTCGCTGCGGTGAGCCCTGCCCGGGCTCCAGCGCCGAACAGTCAGGTTGCTCTTAGCTTCACCGTACGGCATCGTCGTGCCTTCCAAACACAACCTACATACTGATTTTCAATTAAATTTAAAAGTTTCCTGCAAAATCTGGATGTGGTAGGAAAAAAAAGCTTGCCTCTGTTCAACAACATTTATTTTGGTGCTTTTTGACTGTTGTTGCTACAGTCATCACTGCTGTTGCTGTTGACTGCACTATTACTGTTGATCTGCGTACTTTTGTACAAGCTTGTTCTTTTAATCAGTAACTGAGCAGCCTTTAGAGAAATTTACATAAATTTGCAATAAAGCATCATGACATGATCTATGAAGATTGGATCTGTACTGTGTCATGGACATTTTTAGAATTTGGATATGCTGAGACTACTTTCCTTTAAGCGTACATTATTAAAATTTAAGAAAGTAACCTTGAGTAATTTCTAAAATAAAATAACTAAAATTAGTAGAAACTTGTAACGGCATATTTATTCCAATACAGCTACTAATTCTTCAAATAGGTCACTAAATGTGCAGAAATGGGAAAATAACAGATATCAATTTAAAGATATCCCTTCAGGAGATGTGAGTACTCACAGGTGTATCCTACTGCTGTAACATTTACCCAACTAAATTGTCTGTGTAGATCACCTAGCATGTGTTGTGACAAAACATTCTTAAATAAGTGTTATGTTTGCTAAATGTCTTATGATATAAAAGACCACTCTCTATGCATGTTCATCTGTAAGTGTCCCATCCAAGGAGAGCTTCTAATTAATGCTTTAATGTGCAGCTATATCACAATGATTTTGTAGAACAACTTGCCAATAAGTGTTTCCTTGCTGTTGACACAGAAAATGTCTTTTGTCTGGGAAAAGCAATCCAGTAAGTTCAGAAGGGTACCGGGTAAGCTTATGTAACCCAGTACTTGTTCTATTGTCCTTACCTCAATGTATAATTGTCGTCTTACAGATTCCTTTTCTAGTTAGTGTTATGTTACATACAAGAAACATCCTGGCAATGAGATTAACATTCAGTTTTAATAAATCTTTACTGAACTGCATTCTCAGCCATAAACTTAACATAAAACACTTAGAAAACGAACAGTAAAGAGATTCCAGGCCAAAGAAATTCTAATACTAAAATAAAAAATAACTTTAATGGTGAGCTGGATCTGTAGATGGACTCTCTGGTGGCACCTATAAGTCATTGTCATGTGGTCACGTTCCTTTTCTTACCCTCTTTATTCTTTTGCTTCCTTTAAAGACAATTATTAGGATTATTTGTCTAATCTGGATAAAATTAAGAACTTTAGAATTCTCACTTTGTGGAAAAAGGGCAAAAGGCAAACCAGGACTCATTTTGGGCCAAGTCTGTCATTGGTAGATAGTTAATTAAAACCTTACTGGTTAATGGTTATGGTGTGGTAAGTAGTTTTATCGTGTTTTGTCCTTTCATAATCTCTCCAACTGTGCATGTGTTCTCTTTCAGGAAAGCCAGTGCATTTGTTTTGGTTTTTTTTGAACTGCTTCAATATTAAAAAAGGTTTTCGACTGTTTAGAAAAGAAACAAAATTTGTTTTCTGTACAGCTTTTAAAATTAAATTTTACTGAAGAGGGTCTTGTAGTAAAAAATGTTTCACACAATCTTATCCCTTCTTAATTAAAATATACCATTGCTGCCATTAACTGCTTGTGTGGGAGTAGCCATGCAGGACCAATGCCAATGAGCTGAAATGCAAGACGGCAGATGTAGTACAACTATCTTTTTCTCATTTTACTTAAGAGCACAGCTTGACCTTAAAATAATTGCTACATCAATGTCATTAAATTACCTCCAGCAGATTTTCTAAATATTGGCATTTTATGGGAATGCCAAAACAATTTGCTGTGATTAGAAAATCTGGCTCCTGTCATAACAAGCTTGTGTTGCTTTCATGAACTTGGAGTTTGAACTCTTGAGCAAAAATCAAAGATTTTCTTATTTACTGATTTAATAGAGCTTCAGGCTTTCTTCGTGAGAATATAGCTGCCTTAGAAAGATACAAGTTAACAGTTCTAATCTCTGCCTGTTCTTCTGACTCTTCTTGATCCTGCAATTCATGCTTTCTTCATTTCTGTGCATATTTCCTCATATTTCATTGCCATATCTGATCTACAGCACTCCAAAGTTTCTGAGATTCCTTCTTTTTCCTCAAAGATTTTTCTCTTTACAGTATATTTTAATCTAACAGTATTCATAATAAACAAGATCCTATGATATATATGCAGTTGTTACAGAATTTGTCTTTCTGGCCACATTCCCAATGTGGTTAGCTGTAATATTAAATATAAATCCAGAAGAGAACTGTGTGAGGCTATGGCTGAATGTTATGTAATGATAATTGCAAAGGCTGACAATGGGGCATTCTTTGAAATGCTGAATCAGAAACACACATTCCTGTACTAAATTGTTGATAGTTCAAATTGTAAAATTGTCAGAACCTTCGAATTTCCAATGGCATATTGCTGAAGTGGGAATAAGAGCAGAATAGGACTCCACAAAATATTAATGAAGAGGATTGTTCCATATCAGTTTTAAGTTTTCCTGTTGCTATCTAAACCTGAAAAAGGTTATAGTTAGCATAGAGGGAAGATGCATTCATTTATTTATTTTGGTGTGAAGAATTGGGAAATGGTCTTCTAGAGGCAACAATGGAAAGAAGAACTGAAGAGAAAGAGAAACTGTGGATTGGATTAAAAAAGTAATCATAACAAATTAGTTTTCACAAGTTGCTTCTTCAGCTCCTGGGGTGGGAGGGACTGTGTGAGTGTCATGAAAGCAAGTGTTGATGTGAGGTAATTCCTTTGATAACACTTTAGGCTCTTATTTAAAATTTCCTCTGGTCTAAGATAATGTTTTCCATGAACAGTAATTATACCTATTGTCCGAAACTGTCTATGTGGTAGCTTAAGCTGACATCTGTTTTTCAGCTGTTCAGCAGAAGTTTCCTCTCTTTGCCTGCAGGTGCCCCCAAGGGAGTTGGCATCAGTGGCTGGGAAGGAATGGAAGCAGTCTTAGCCAGGGGCTGCCCAGCTCGAATACCTTCAGAGGCTCTTGCAGGTTCGTGGCAGCATTCTTGTTTGAGAATGTGCAAGTTCTTGCGTTATTTGTTCTACAAAAACTTTGCTTTCACGCTGCTGCATTTCTGGTTTGTCTTCTGTGGCTTCTCTACTCAGGTTTGTTTCTATTTTCTAAGTTCATAAATGAACAAAACAGTGACTTGTACTCTCTAGAAGTACTGGAAATCAGAAGAATGTTAGTCAGTCTAAATATTTGAGTACAATTGTTTTGGAAGTTAAATAAAATTGTTTCTTTTTCTCTTGTGAAAACAAATGTATTTGACTGCAGATAGCATGCTTAATGATCCCTTCATTTTCCAAGTTAGTTAAGACATACCATTTTCATATGTCATGCACTTTTGCCTTATACTTACAAGGAAAAGAGAACCATATGTTCTGCTTTAATGGTAAATCCTCGGGCTTGTCTGTGTGGCTGTAAGGAGTGTGCAGACAGGCCGTGACGAAATGACTGCCCCTGGCTAAACTACATTCGCCACAAAAGACGTTCACTAAGCAATTACACTAAGGTAAAGAGCTGTCTGAAAATGTCATGCTTTTTTAGACGTGACTTAGTTTTCTTACCTTTTCTTTCCTAATCCTTGCTCTATGAGCATTTTTCTTCAGGAAACATTAAGTTATTTTAAGAAATATTGAAAGAGACCAAGACCTGAGTCTTTACAAGCTAAATATAGTGTTTTAAGAATTATTAATTTGTTGGACTGAGAGAATTTTATGGGAGACTGTATTTGGAGATGTTAAATCAGAGTCTTAAATTTTGTCTGCTGAGCATTTCGAACATGTTTTATGAGAATGAAGACTTATCCTGTTTCCAAATTTCTTCACTTAACAACATTATACCCCCCAAAATAATTGTTTTAAAGGAAAATTTAATAGATAAAGGAAAAACCTATTTTTAAAATTTGCATGCTAGATTCCATAAACACAAAGCAAACATAATTTTGATCTGTCTCTTGTAAATTCTTTGGTGTTCGGAATCTTCCATGTCTGTTTAGGGGCTTTTACTAGGCCTTAGAAACAGCCATTCTAGCCAGACCAGTGACCTCGTTGTCTTGTCTGAAGCCTTCTTGCAAGCCTTTAAAAGCAAACAATTAACAAGTGTAAAACTGAGGCCAACATGCAGTGGTACTTTCTTCTGTTTCTTTCCTAGCTTCCCACAATCTGCAGCTGAAGGACTTTCTGAACAAAAGGTGGTGCTTCACTGAGTAAGTGGTGATGGTTTTGTCTTTGAATGTTTACTACATATAGCAGTAGGCTGTACAATTTGAGATTGCTTTGCATTGTACCTGCTGTCTGCTGCTTTCATTTAATGCCCCCTAGACCTTGCCACTGAATTCAACGTGATTGTATAGACTTCTTTCACTTGTGCTTGCTCACCTCTTCTGAACAGTGTCTGTCCTAGTGTCTGATAAACCAAAGGGCAATTGGAATATCTTCTTGTGATGTACTGAAAAGTAATTAGCAAGTGAGTAGCTAGCTTTAGTTAAGGTGGGTTGATCTAGCAGGGAGAAAGGATGAAAAAAGAAATAAATCTTCCTTGAACACCTTGAACATAGGTTGTTTTTGTTTCTGTCCATGTGTAACTTTTGAAACCAGACAGAGGAATTGAGCTAAAATTCTGAACTGCAGCTGCAACACGTTCCAGTAGTATACAGCGGTAACTTTAGACAAGGAAACCTCTCCTAATGCTACTGGCATGGTTCCAGAAAAGGAATCACAGATTGTGTGAAAGCATGAATAATTGTGAAAATATGTTAGGTTCTGAGACTTGGGAAATAACCTTTCTATGTTGGTAGAAGGGGAGGTTTTTCAACAATTGCAGCAATTAAACATTTGATTACGATTTCTAAAATTATGCAGTATTACAAAGTTTTTAGTGAACCCTAGAACAATCACTATGCTTCACAGTATTTTTGCTGTCTTGGCTTGCCTTAGTAAATGTAGTAGACAAGTTTTTTATTTATTTGTATCTATATTGTTTGTTGCTTGGGCTTTTCTCTAGAGTTTGATTTGAATTTGAAGGGATTTCTGGAATTGTTTTGACTACCTTAATCTGTTGTATTTTTATTAATGAGCTGTGCATAGTGTGATATGAAAAAGACTGTTTGAAAAGGAAAGGGCTTTGATTTTAGGCTAAAGATACAGATTTAGATGTAGACTTCAAAAGAAGTGCTATAGGTATTTTCTTCTGTGCCCATTCAGAAGTCTGTAGAATAAAATTAATGAAAATTTTTAGCATATAGTCAAATTAACTGCCATCATACTAAAAATCCTTTGATCTTGTTACAAAAACTCTAGCACTTAAGCTTTTGTATTCATGTATGTGTCATGCCCAGGTAGTTACTACTTTGTACTACTTCATGTTGTTGGCACAGCAGACTTCGTTTACTGTTGGTCTCTTACGTGCTTCACCTTGTCCTAAACAAAATTCCTTGGTAGGTGGGCTGTATCCACCAGACGACACTTTCTGAAATGTAATCTGGCGATAGGAGCATCTGAAAGTTGTTGTCTTGTGTGGTTGTAGGATCCTAAATACTGAAGGTGGCGCAACTGAGGCTAGTAGTGCAGTAGGGTCACTTGGCTGGCATTCACTGATGATAAAATGGTTCTTATGCTTTTTTGGTAATATTTCAAATATGATTATTTTATTTCCTGTTTTAGGAATATATAGTATAAATTCTCCTACATAATAAGCATAAATTCTCTTTTAACTTCTTATAGTAAGAATAATTTGTATGGTAAGTATACAATATCCTTGTATGACTTTCATACAGAAGTAGTACAGTGTGGTATTCTTTGCTCTGCTCTGCCTGTTTTGAAAAATCAGCCTAACTGCAGCCTGTGTGAACAAACAAGCATCCTGTGAAATAAGGTGTTATTCACAAAACATTTCAGCTTGGTTTGTAAGCAAATCTGTAGCAGCTTTGGTTCATTACATGAACAGACACCAAGATAAGTTTCCAGATTTCTTACAAAATGCAGACTCAAACTTTGAGAACCTGTGCATATTAAAGCATTTCTGGACTTTGAATCTCCAAATCCATGAAAACCTGCAACTGCCGTTTGTAGTTTTTGAGTATTTGAGGCCAGCAGATATGTTGTTACATCAGCTTTGGGGACTTTGGAGGATTAGTTTTACATCGTTGATTCAGACTGTCTCGTATCACACAGCTAGCTTAGGCTAGGACTCATTTTGGAGATTTAGAGATAATTGTTGTAGACAAGACTCATCAATATCTGATGGATTGAGAGAGGCCTCCAGGAACAATTACTTAAATGGGGTTACTGAATACACTAAATTTTGTAAATTGTGTTCCCAGGAAACGATTGTGGCTTCAAATTACTCCAAAGGTCTGGGCAAAAGGTGAAATTGCTGCCCTTTGAGGATCCTCTTACTTTTTACACCAAATTCAGTCCTGGCAAATTTTTCTCTAGTGGATCCAGGTACCATTCTTGCTTCATTGTTTAAGATGTAACCCATTCGCCCAGTGGTTGCAAGAGAAAGACTTGAACGGA
Organism: Buceros rhinoceros silvestris; assembly: GCF_000710305.1. NCBI lineage: Eukaryota > Metazoa > Chordata > Aves > Bucerotiformes > Bucerotidae > Buceros > Buceros rhinoceros. The sequence goes on along the minus strand of NW_010432190.1, from coordinate 29,507 downwards.
GGGTGGCTGTATCACATACCTAAACAAGCAACACAGCTCTCTGGGATACTAACACTAAATCATCTCTTCCGTAACTTTCAGATTGCATGTTTACTGAAAGCCTTTTTCTTGTATATAGAAATGTATATTGAACATTTTTCTTGTGCTTATTATTTCATTATGTGTTACCAGTATGATACAATCAGTTTGTCACCAGTAGGGACATTTATATATTCTGTTAGAGGATATTGTCTTCTCTTATTCCGAGACACTATCAATGGAAATCTTCGAAATGGTTTTGCCGATACTATTTTTTTGGCATAAGCTGTCATTCTTTTAGACTGTTTATGGTCCAGGATTTATCACTGTCTTCAGTCTCATCTAAACTTTGCTAGAATAACCCTAGATGTAGGGTTATTTGACCACGTGGAATTCTACTTCATGTCTAAAATACAAGTAGTAATTTGACAATAGCAACATTGTGACAAGTGCTAAAGTGGTCCCAGCAACAAGTGACAAGTTTTTGAGGAGGCTACTTAAGGATTCCTATTTTTTTGATTGCTTTGACTGTGCTAGCCACAGCTGAAGCAATGAAATATCTCAGAGCTGGGTGTTTATGGGTAACGTTATTTGCTGACAATATAACTTTCTTGCCCTGATCCCTCCTATCCTGAGGATGGGATGAGTGGATAGAGTACAGAAATTACTGGAGATTTTTTTGACAGAACGATGTATATGAGATGTAGAGAGTGAAAGACCATCTCATCTGCTACGTTAAACACCATCAAGTTCAAATGTGACATCGTAGCTAAGGGCGTTTTCTCTTTGCTTGTATTTAAAGATACAGACTAATAGCATCAAGCTCAATAAGATATGCTCATGCTTTTACTTATCAAGAGGGCTGTGGGAAACAGCATCTGGAAGAAATATGTACATCAGTATACCCCACATTTGTCATCAGGGTTTTTGAGGACTGTGCATAACACCACTGAATCCATAGTTTACTTAAGGGGACAACAAAGACAGCGAGTAGTTTTAGTAGTGATCGAAATCCAAAACTTTGAGTCTAACAAGACTAACAATTTTGCTGCTGTTTCAACTATTTATCTTCTAAAGTTATTGCTGTGTCTTCATCCATTTTGCTATTTTGACAGAGCTGAGCTCAGCATTACTGTTTGTAAAAGACTGGGATCAGGTGACAAACAATCTGCATTTTTGCAGCCTGTTCAGTAGTACTGTGAACATGAAGGTTATTCCAGAGGCTATTTTTTGCTTTTATATTTTGGAAAATAAATTACCTTGGCAAAATAACATACATTGCTCTTTAAAGTGGTAAAGCATTGAACAGATTATTTTCTGTATTACAGGATGAATGCGGTGCTAATAGTTTTTAGATATCCAACCTGAATCCTTGATTTAATTCTGTACATACTTACATTCAATGGAGACATTATTAATTTGCATTCAAACGCAGTATTAGGACAAACTGAAATTTAAGGATTATTTTGCATTAATAGAAAAGTGCATACATGGATTATAAAACATTTCATGTTTCAAATTTTCAAGTAAACAGTGTTCAAAATGTTCTGCCTTCTTAAGGACAAAATTTATAACTACTAATATGTTTTAAATCAAGTAGCATAGCTGCAAAGTGAATTTTAGGATTTGTATATCCTTTCTCATGAGTTTGCATTCTGAAATATTTATTTTCTTTCCAAACTTTATCAGTTAGTTACTCTGCATGTAACTAGTAATCACCTCTTACCAGTGGCTTATCTAAAGTGCTTTTCTGTGTTAAATAGACATGAATAATATAATATTCCTATGAAGTTGAATACTTATATATCAGTTTCTTATTTAAATGTTTTTCAAAGCTGAGGCGTATGGGAGAGAGAAGCAGCCCAAGCTGCACATATAAACTTGTACCAACAGTTTTGCAGGGCACGCTGCTATTTCGTCCTGTGAAGTGCTTCTGAGCTAAACATCTGAATATCAATTTTTTCTACCAAAGAATGTTCATCAATATCCTTTTTATGACATTTATTCTTCTGATCTAAAACTCCTTTTTCTTGATTATTAATGGAAACATTATCGTTTAAGGGAAACTAAAAGGTGCCTTTAATAATGTTCAGTTGTGCCTCTGAGAAATTTTTCCTTTCTGTTCCATGGATGTGGGCCACTGACTTTGCAGTTCACTTTCTTATAGCTCTCAGACTGGCTTATATTTGCTTTACTCATGCGAGTTTTTCTAATGTACTGCCTTAAACAGTGTCCTTTAGGAAGAGACAGTCATGTCTCTTCATGTATCAGACAGAATGTCTCATACATTGACTCATTCAAGTGTTTTATCGGTCTGTTTTGGATGTATTTAATCTGGTTTTTGATTTATTACAGTGCAATACTATTGACTTTTGCAATGAGACTTACATAAACAACATCTCATGCATAACCTTTTCTGCTGAGATGCTGTTTGGAAGTTCCTAAATCCACAGCTTAAAGCTTTGCAGCTCATTTTCAGGACATTATTTGTAAAACATAATACTGCTTTTCCTTTGATAAGGATGAATACATACAATGTAATCACTCTGTGCTGAACAAGATAAATTGCTTCATCCAGCGGCTGCCTTTCTACCTACAACTGTTCTCAGTTATCATCATGGCTTGGCTTCGTGCACGAAGATTTGGGAGGGGCTTTACCCACATTTACTGCAAGCGTGCTGGTGGCTGAAAAGGCCAACGTGGGATAGGCAAGACTGGTTGCAAAGAGCACAGTGGAAGGTCTTCTTGGGTGGTATAGTCGAGGCTGAGGTACAGTTCTTTCTGCACTGTCTTTTCTCCTTGAGACTGATCCTACGCGTGCTCTCAAAGGAGGCAGCAGCGTTATGTATGGTGTGTCTCCAAATCTCCCGATTGGAGGCCAGGGTGGACCACTGATGGTGGTCAATATGGCCAGGGCTGAGGTGCTGTTTCAGGGAGTCCTTATATCTCCTCTTTGGGGCTCTTCTCTTGCAGCATCCGGTGGCGAGTTCACTGTAGAACACAATCTTAGGGAGGCGGTGATCCGCCATCCTGGAGATGTGCCCTGCCCCGCGCAGCTGCATTTTCAGCAACATGGCCTCAATGCTGGTGACCTCTGCCTGCTCAAGGACAGCAACGTGAGTCACGTGGTCAGTCCAGTGGATGTTTAGGATTGTCCGGAGGCAGCGCTGATGGAAACGTTCGAGCAGTTGCAGGTGGTGGCAGTAGATGACCCATGATTCAGACCCAGATAGAAGAGTAGACAGTGCAGTGGCTCTGTAGACACTCATCTTTGTACTTTTCGTACTGCTCCCTTATTTAGCATACTTTTCTCAACACGCTTTCTAATAAAACCAGAATTTTAATTTGACTTTCCAAGATTAAACAGTAGCTAATAATTCCTAAATAGAATTATACAATAGTTGTCATAATTATTTAATAATAACTTTATTCTGTACAGTCAATTTAGGTTCCTCCTGCACTATTTGAAGCCTTGTTAGGCTTCATGTTGTACAGCTTCTAGTTGTGCATGTTTCTAGAGAAATGAAGTCAGAGAATTTGTTCCTTTCTGCAGTTAGTATTTTCACCAAATTAATGTGACTGTATCAGGAAAGAATTCAGGCATTTAGTGAAGTTTTGGTTAAATTATATATTTGCTTATTAATTGGCCACTTGCACTTTTAAAATAGCTCTCCATAACAAATTACTTTTGTTGTATAAAGCAGCTGCTTAGGATTAATGTCATGTCTATGTTTCAGGGTCCAGGAAAAGTACAGATGAGTTAAAGCCTCAACCATAAATGTCAGTGAGCTCTGTTTTTACAAAGAAAATCTTTTGCAAATGATCAAAACAGCTCTGTCAGGTCAGTTGAAGGAAATCTGTGACTTGAATTCAATAATGCTTTACCAGTGGCTGCTTTTTTAAATAAAACCCCCATCTTATAATGACTCACTAACAGTAACCGAATAGGAGCTGCTTGCAATTGACTGCAAGAGCAAGAATTGGTCATTATCTGCATCACGTGCTGAGCACCTTTTTCTGACACTTAATCTGGCTCATTGAGAGTCAGTTTAATTTTCTTACTCTTGGCTGCCGTATACAGAAGACATGCAAACAATCCATTTTTCAGCAAAATAACATACCTGATGCATCTGTATTGCGGTTTTGTATTACTGCCTGTTAAAGAATTATTCAGGAATTCCACATTATCCATTGGAACTTTTTTGGAAGCCTAGTTAAGAATGGAGGAAGGAAAAAATATCAATGCCTGCCTTTGAGAAGGGAGAGAAAGCAGGGACAATAATATAGACAAGTCAACATCGGTTTACTTCCCATAAAAATGACCAAAGTATTTGTAAAAGAACCTGAGAAACTAGACTAAGTCAGAAAAAATTTATCACAGGAAAATTGTACCAAACTAGTTTAACTATCATCTGCTGGAGAGTTAGCAGGCCTTGTGGCTAGAGAAGCCATTTGATGTATAGCTTGGCTTTGAAGTTCTTGTTGCATTCTTAGAAGCAGGCTGATAAAATTTACTCTTGATGTATCTACTGTAAAGTGAGTACCAATCTGTTTTGTAGAAGTATTTGGAGTTAGGTATCAATGCTTTTCTCTCAAAATGGAAAGTTAAATATTGACTAGGGTTTGGCAGAAAGCAATTTTGGGTCAGGTGCATTAATGTTCTGGATGATGGAATAGAGGACTTACTGAATTTGCATTTGAGATTAAGCTGGAGGGCACTGAAATTTTATTCTAGGGTAGGATTTAAACTGAAAATTATCTTGGCAAGCTGGGAGTCACTCTGGCGGGGTGGGTGTGGGGGGAAGTAGAATACAAGTAACTGGGATGACCACAAGGTCCCACACTTAGAATTTAGGAGAGACCTGAGTAGAGACATGAATACATGATGGCAACAGTTGGCTAAGTAACAGTTCTGTAGAAAAGGACGTTGGTGTTATACTGTGCTAAGACACATTGTAAGGTGACAGTGCCACTAAGTTATAAGGGATTTATCTTACAGGGTACATAATGAGAATGACAGTCTGCATGTCCTGAAGTAATCAGTCTGATGTATTTAGGATTGGTATGGCCTCAACTTCAGTATGATCAAGTTTACTTGTCACATTTAAGGGAAAATGGGGAGCAATTTAAGAGAATCATTCATCAAAGTGAAGAATGAGTAAGTGTTCAGGTAACGTGACTTACAAGGAAAGACCAGTGGAATTGTGCTTTATCCACTTAAAGACAAATTTTTATATCAGTCTTTCAATATGTAAAAGGCTGTTTTTTGCATATTTGCAACAAATATGCTGCAAAATCAAAATTGCTTTATATCTCTCGTGATTAAGATGTATAAATGCAGCTAAATTAAATTAGGTACTTGGTAAATTTAAATAGAGGGGAACAGAATACATTTCCTGAGATGGAGGGATAACCATAGTTCTTGACGCTTCTAGTAATTTCTTAGGTAGACTTTGTACTATTTTGGGGCAGAAGATGGTCTAGATAGTGCCTTGAGTCCTTTCAAGTACTTAGATTCCATGAAAACAGCTTTATTATAGATTTTATTGGTTAATACGTGGTTTCACTCTTAAGTGTGATTGTGTAGGAAATTTTGTTTCTTATGAAATATTTGATTCTTGCATATCTTGGTGCAAGAAACACCTGTAGTGATGATTAATGAGCAGCCTAGCTCCCCGATCAGTGAAAACAGATTTAAATTGGAGCGGTATACATACATAGCTGTACGATGTATCAGTGTACACCTGATAAGACCTGGAGTGCCTGCTAAAATGAAATAAACTTGCGTTGTTCACTAATTCTAGAAAGTAAAATACTTGCATGAAAGATGGAAGTAGTGCAAATAAATTGAGAATGAGGGGGGAGGAAAAGAAAATGTTACTTCTAGAAATATGGAGAGAAAGTAGAGCTCCTTGATGTGTTACCATTCATAATTCTGTAATCTTGCTATTTGTCCAACTGCTTTCGGGTGTCAAGATAACACCTTTAGCTAAAAGCTGCTTATAAATTGGAGTAAATTGCTTTACAAATAATTCTGTGTCATTTGCACACTGGATCAAATAATGTAATGGAAGGTAATTAATCCCATGTGCTATTTTGTCACTTTGATTTATATCAGAATTCTCCATTGAATTTGTAATGGGTAAGAAAGCAAGTTAATACTTCTGGTCTCAGCATAGCTGTGTCTTTCCAATACCAGCAGGAAAGTGACTAAGTTTACTGTTTGCTATAAAATCTGAATATGTAAATTGTATATGTAACTAGTATATGTAATCTATGTACTTAAAATATTTTGAAAGGCTAAATTATTTGTGAAAAAAGCAAAGAAACAATTTTCTACAGCTAATTTTCATGAAATAATGACAACTTGGAGTTAGATTTTACAATAATGTACAGGATGTGGTGATGTCGTAATAAGGTATTATTCATTCTTCTTGGGAAAGCCTTACCCAATATAATAATTTAAATGAAAAACCCAAGCAACCAAAAAACCCCAGATCAGCTCTGCTTTTTACTTCATAGGTCGAGAGTTCCTTTTTTCCTGTGAAACAGTTTAGATTTTCAGTAGATTTCATTTTTAAGTGGTTGAATAATATTCTGTAAAGATGACTGCTTAATTTCCCTTGAGTCATTCTATTCCTCTGGCTTTGGTAGTCCTTATGAAAAGATATTGTCCTCTAAAGGAATTGCTTTCACAATGATGTTGATGTGCTCAGATTTTTTGAGGGGAGGGGGAGGACGTGAGGATGTGTTAAGGATGCTATGTTAACATTTCAGAAAGTTGTGATATGACATCTTTAGTGTATTATAGCAGTCTTGTATTTGCAAGTTACTTATTTCAAATGAACAATGCACATAGAATACCCTGTTTTCTCCTGTTCTTGTTCAGTGTGCAGTTCCCTTTTGTACAGACAGTTATCCTCACTGTATCCCTCCAGATAATTTACTACGCTAATATTCCTACAGTGCTGTTACACTACCTTTACATCCTTTCTTCAATTGCATTATTTACTCCTCGGTTAAAGCTTTTTACTGTATTACTTGGTTATCACTGATATTGCAATTATCTTCTTGGCACTGTGAGCAGGCTTATTGGGTATTTCTCAACTACAAATGCAACACTGCAATTTTCCAAGCAATGATTTTTGTAACTAAACCCTGTTTCCAGTTTATTTTATTTGCTTACATTATCCAGTTAGGCAATCATTGTCTGGAACATAATAAAATAATCTAAATTACTGTTCTTGTAAGAATAAACCAAACAATTAATATGCCACTGCTTCCTTAGGAACATTCTTTAAGCATTTCAGTGAAGAAGTTGAAAAACGTGAAGAGAAATCAATAGAATATGGAGATCATGTTGCCATGAAGGAGTATGCTTAGAGAACATTAAAGAATTAAATAAAACGTAGAAACAAACTTCCTATGGCAGGAAGTCTTCAGGGCAAAAGTGTAATGAATCAAGCGAGGAATATTGCCCAAGTGCAGTTCCTGTTCTGCAAATGAAACGAGCTAGACCTCTACAAAACTGTGGTATTCAGGGTGTGTGCTTTTGTGTACACACCTGTGTGAAACTTTTTGATTCAGTCTGCTGTAGACGTAGCTGTCCTGGTTCTGCTGGGATGGAATCACAGGCCAGTCATGGTCGGCAGTCAACCAGGGCAGCCACCCTGAGCTGGCTACAGGTGTATCTCAGACCATAATCATCATGCTCAATATAAAGGGGGAAGTTTGCTGGGGAGAGAGGTGGCCTCCTGCTTTGGGCTTCTCCTGATCCTGCTCCCCTTCCTTCTTCTGCAGACAGCTTTCCTGTTTGTTGTGACCGCTGTACGTTTGCTGGGATGAGTATAACTTTTTGTATACTTTATATTAGCATTTGGTATAAGTTTGGCTCTTTCATTAAATACACTTTCATTTTAACCTGTGGGTTTCCTCTCCTTTTCCTGATCCCCCTCTTGGCTGTGGAGGGTCCATTGGGTGGCTGGGTGACTGCTATAGTTTAGTTGCAGATATGGCCTAAATGTAGACAATGGTTGAACTAGATTAACCTAGCAAGCATACTGCAAACAGTGTAACAGCAGCATTTTTTACTGTAATCAGGGGTAGACTTTTGAAAGGCAGAGTAAATATGTAAACAACATACCTGCAACTAGGCTTACTGCCAGAGATAGGGACGCGCTACTAGCTGATCTCAAGCTAGCCACTTGACCGCTAATTAAGTAGTTGAAATTAGATTTCTAAACATTTCTCAATGTTTATTACATTAATTTCTGATCCTTAATGAGGCATTTAGATCTCTCATCATATCAATATTGACAACCCCCCCGAACAACAACAACAAAACCCCAAACCCAACAGCAAGAGATATGCGAACCGTTCTCTAAAGCAGAGTGCAAAAAGCATTTCATACCATTAATGTTTCTGTATTTAGGACAGAATTCATAGATTAAGTCATGGTTGAAAAGATGGTGATTTCTCTCTATGTGAATGAGTTACAGACATCCTGTGCCTCACTATATATACCTCAAATATATTTGCAAAGCCCTGAAGTCTTGGTAAAATGTTGGATGTCACTTAGCTGGAATTAAAATCTGCTTTAAAAATGCCTTTTTTCCTTCAGAAATCTTTAATTGACTTTCCTGTTTGAGTATGAACTTAATTGAAGGGCTGTCTTCGCCTGAATTCCTCAAACGATCAGTCTGTTCTGTGAACAGCAATGGACAAATAACACAGCAAGTGTCTAACCCTGAAGAGCCACTATTTCTTATTAGATCTTAAGACATGTTGCAAACTGTATTGTTTTAGCCAATGAGCTTGGGCCTGGAGTGAAGATATGCGTGCATTATATAAGTTTGGGTGGTTTTTTTTTCTCCTGTCCTAAACTAATCTGTTGGAGTTTCTTTAAAATATAAGAGAACATAAGGATGTGGTTTAGGTTGCTGCCAACTATATCCAGACTGAGAAGAGCTGTGGAAAATTTTAATTTTCTGGAGGAGGTTTGACTTGGATACACCAAATGCTTGTTGCAAAGAGATTTTAAACCTTTAAGAGTCTGGTAGAAGAATAATCTCAGAAAGGAAGAACTATAAATTGTTAGAATGAATGCATGATCTATGATACATGTCGAATGAAATAATAAAATTAGCGATGTTATTACTAAAAGAATGAATGTAAATGGAGAAAGCAAAACCTACTAAAACAAAATGTCCAAGTTCAATGCTATGTGAAATTATACGGGAGGCCTACTGTATGAGGCAACTAAAGATGATTCTAAAACAAAAGAATTGTACAAATGATTTCCAGTAATTTACAATTATCTGTCTTTCCCGTGGAAAGGATGTTATCTTTGCTGTACACACAAATATTACTTAACTAATGAATTTACTGACCTGCAGAAAGAAGCATGGTTGTAACTGATCTTGTATGTGCACACTGGCTCATGGTCTTAATGAGATTGTAAATTTGCTGTAGGCCATGACGCATGATTATTCAAAACTATTTACATTACTAGAAGGTCTCAGAAGTATTCCTGTGGTTTTGTTCGTGGCACCTAAAAATGTAATTAACTAACGTACTTCATATGCATCCTAGTTGAAAGCATAAAATAAAGGAAATGGTCTGAATTCTTCAAATGCAGTGGTAAAGTTTCCTGTAATTGTTTTTTTTCTGCTGTACAAATAGTATAGGGTAAATCTAAGTCCTCTAAGGTTAATTATCTTAGGCAATTATTCTAAATTCAAGTGTGTTTTCTGCAAGCTCATTCACTGCCTCACTGTCTGTAGTCTATTGTACTGTACATAGTTAATACACAACGTACCTTGGACCATTTGGTCCAATGTGCTCAGAGGAGGGTCAGGCTGGAAACAGGTATGGTTTGCAAGTGAAGACGTTATTCATGGGAGCTCAAGCAGCTCCAGATTTACAGCGGTGCTGTGTTTGATTAGTAAAAATTTGAAATTAATCCCCAGCTTGGCAAATGAAATAAAAAGATATATAAGAGAGAAGACTAATACTCAGCTCCAGATCCCATTCTGGCTTGATTACTGCCTGTCTTTAGGATTAGAACTACGCTGATTGGTTTTTTGTTGCTGGTTCATGGTGCTGAAGAAATTATTTTCCATTTAGGGGAGTTACAGTAGTGAGCTTCAAAATGTGTAAAGGTTTAGGCTGAGAATACAGATGTTTCAATGACCAACTTACCAGAGGGGAGAAATATGAGCTTGAATGTATCTGCTTCACAGGCTCACTCTCAAGCTCAACTCTGCCAATTTTCAGAAAAATCTTTCATGGAGATTTAGATCCTGTTGATTCCAGGGCTGCCAGAACTTTCACTGCTTTTGCGTATGTAGATATAACAGAAAGATGACTTTGTCTTTTCCCCAAAGCAGATATGGGAAGAACTATATTAACAGAATAGCAGGTTTAGAACACTTTTTATCAGTGCTGTCTGCACTGCACAAACTTCTAGAATAGTATTTGACTTGAGGGTAATAGTCATAGTTGCTTGCATGATACTGAAGCAATTATAGGTCCTGCAAGAGATCTGAGGATTCAGCCTTCTCAGATTTGGTATATAAGTGAAAATACTGTTTCCAGTATGAAACTTGAATCTGGATCTCAAAGACCAGATGCTGGTCTGTAATGTTGTCATAACATCACAGAATGGAAGATGATATAGTGGACTTGACAGAATTGACTGCAGATTGAAAGCTAGTGATGAGAAACCATCTTTCCTATCTCGTGCAACCATTTTGAAAAGAATTGCAATGTTCTTATGGATTAAAAAAATTAAGAACAGTGTATTTCTGTTTGACCTTAGAAGAATCTAAGATACAAAAATTACCGTGGGTTACATCTCTTGTTTCTTATGTTTCTATAATTCCATTAGCCATGTGGGGTAGAAGAGGATATAGGTTAAGCATTTCCAGAGCCCATTTTTGCTTTTTCTTTGGATTATTTAAATTTTGCATAAGAGAGATTCTGCGCTTGTTGCATTCCTTTCTAGAATAAATGGGCCAGGATTAGAGGGATATTTTGCTTTAATGAGTAGCAGATGATTAAGCAGCTGAGATACTGCAAGTGCATTTTGTATAGTAATTGCTGATAGTGATGGATTACTGTCCTCCTCCAAAAGGACAGGGAAGAGCTATCGATTTGAGGACTGTATCTGAAGCATATTTTCTTTCTTTAACAGACTTGGTTGGGTATCTTCCCAGGACTGTAACAAAAAACTTCTATTTTCTGTAGTGCTTTACGTATAAAGGTTTTCTTCTTTAAGAGTATTTTCTTTTAGCTTTTGTCATCTTAATGGCATGAAAGTATCATGCGCGAGCGTGCAAGAAGGAACTGTGATTTTTCCAGCGAACTAATTATTACACTTTCCTTTGCAGAAAATAGCTGCAAGTATTTATAATTTTTAGTGTCATTACAGTTCTTATAGCTGTTCCCAGCTTTGCTCTAGTGCGGTGTGTACACCTTTTAAGCAAGATGTGCTCTGTACTAACTGGCTTTGTTTAGAGTATTTCTAATAGAAATGTCCCTGCCACATGTATCGGCTTGGTCTATGTAATCTCCTGTAGAATATCTTCTGGTATTGAACTGACAGTGTATTTTTAAGCAAGCGTGCTTTAGTTTTTGCATCTCTAGTTTTAATTATAATTTGGGGTATCCCTAGTTAATTATGGGGACAACCAAGCTTTAATGAGATGTAGACAATCAGGCATTTGATTGCGTATAATATTTAAGAAAACATTATTTGCAAGAAAACTTTTGTGAAATTATGTGGGTATCAGTGTGGTGAAACATTTGATTTCCTTTAACTGGCCTGTTTTGGGGCTAAATATCAGGTCTACCTGATGTTTGAGAACATTCCTGTTTAGTTGGACAGGAACAGTACTTGGATAAAACCAATTCATCGTTCAAGGCATTTCCCTGTTTTGTGTGCATGCTACTTTGACAAACAGCATTGGGTTTTGACAGTTTTCTGGAGGACTAAGCCATAAAAGTAAATCTAAATAGTTCAGAGAAGCAGCATGTAGCTTTCCTATCACTTAAACTGTGTTTCCAAAGCACAGGCAGGATTTCAGTGATAATGTAGTCCCTGAACCAGTGCTCTGCACAGGAGTGTAACGCTTAGAAATCCAGTTTCCCTGAAGCCAATGAAAATCTTCCGCTGCCTGGCAAGGGATAGCGAGCTAGGAAAATAATCATCTATGACTTGATCCTTCTGTGTACACACATGCGTATTAAACGTGCTGATCCAATTGGGCATATATATTTTAATATATTTCTTTTAGATATGTAGATAAATGTGTATATGTTTATATCTTTTATATGTATGTTTACATGCATATATGTGCTAAGGGGGAAGGGAGATGTTCCTTAGTCTGCTTCACAAAATGACTTTATTTCTTTAACAAAACACAGTTTATCCACACACAAGCCAGGAAAAACAAAGTGTCCTTTCTTAATCCTGCAGTTTTGTTATTGGTTTTCCCACCTCATACATGAGTGGAATTGAGGTTGTCACCTCATTGTGGTTAGTTCCACACCTTTTTCAGGGTAAACAGCGTGCGAACTTGTATAAGCAGCATCTGAGCCAAGGCCCTTTTATAAACTAAACTTTAATTTGTTATTGTTCTGGCATCTATGAATGTGCCTTGAGACCATGTGGGCTGGCTGCGGAAGACGCGCTATAAAAACTAACAATGGAATGTTCATCTGGAGATGTTCTGTGTTATTTGTGAAAACTTGGGGCCCAATCCTGCCACCTTCTCTCGCGCTAACTATCCCACAAAGGTCAGCCAGTGGTTATGTGTTTTTTAAAGATGATGAATGCACAGAAACATTTACTGGATTTGATAAATGCATGGAATTTTCAGAATTAAGGGAATTAGATAAACCATGTCTACTGACAGCCGTTGGATGTTGGAATGCAATCTGTGTCTTTGGAAATAAAAAACCAACCTATGTTGCTATGAACTAGCAGAGGAAAGTCTTTGTATTTAGTTTTATCTTTTATTTCATAGGTGTTTACACCAAGGACCTGGTTGTAGGAGTTAGCGAAGAAATGTAAAGGTGAGAAGTGTGTTGCAAAATTTCCTACTGGTGTCCAGTCCTTGGACCCAGACTATTCTGTTAGTGATCTCTTAGCTTGTGTATTCTTAGCCAGATAAGTCAGTTGCCTGACTGGTGGAATTATGGGTACTTAATGCAAATTAGTTTAGGCTACTTCTGTTTACTTTTGCTAGTTCTAGTACCTCAATCCTGTGCTAGGATCTGTTACATCTGTACTTAGTACAAGGATGTCTTGAGAGCATAGAAGAGGGCAGTGCAAGGGAAAAGATTCCATATTTAAAGCTGAATCTTATATTAGACTTAATACTATCTTAAGTTACTATTACTGGTATGTTTATTTAAACAAGGATGATATGTTTTGTGTCCAAACTTAAATCAGGATCTAGGAGTGCATAAAGCAATGCTTATCAGCCTTACCTATCTAGCTCAGAACCCAGTCCTCCTGACAAACTGAATGCACAGCTACACTTCAGCAATGGACTGAGTAGCTCAAGGGTATGATGCCCTTAGCGCGATGGCCAACAGCTGCAGACTACTACTAGATAGTAACATTTGTGCACTACTGGTGTTCTTGCATGCCAGATCATGTTGGTTTATTGTTTACCCTGCTGTTGGCTTTTTCATACAGGTAGAATTATCTCGGAAGGCAGATTAGAGCAATGCTGGCAGCTTCTGGAATCATAGAATTGTTTTGCTTGGAAGAGACCTTTAAGATCAAGACCAACCATTAACCCAGCACTGCTAGGTCATCCCTAATCCATGTCTCAGCGCCAGTATCCCACTCCAGACCCAAGCTCATTGGGTAAGCACCACATCTATATGTCTTTTATATCATAGAATTGTTTTGCTTGGAAGAGACCTTTAAGATCAAGACCAACCATTAACCCAGCACTGCTAGGTCATCCCTAATCCATGTCTCAGCGCCAGTATCCCACTCCAGACCCAAGCTCATTGGGTAAGCACCACATCTATATGTCTTTTATATATCTCCAGGGATGGTGACTCCCCCTCTCCCCGGGGCAGCCTATTCTAATGCTTTACAACCCTCTCTGTAGAGAAATATTTCCTAATATCTTTTACAGAACCCACTTTCCAGATGGGCACTGAGAGAAGGAGCCAGTTGAAATATTTTCTACCTAATGCAAAGACAAACTAGCAAAGGATGGTTTTTCTCACCAGGCAGGGCACCCAGCATAACCTAAAGGAAGGTGTGAAAAAAGAAATGAATTAACCTAATCTCTGTCAGCAAAATGTGGTCATCAGTTTAGAAACTAAAGCAATCTGTACTCCCCTGTTTTCTGGCTTTTGCTTTACTTGAGCAGTTCTAAAGAAACGTTTTTGATTGCTTTACCAAAAGGCTGAACATTTTTTTTAGGGCTCGTGTATCACGGGTTTTTTTCTGCTCCTTACGCATCACTCTGTCATTTTGTAAAATACACTGTACGTGCCCTTTCTAAGAATGATAGCTATTATAGGTATAAAACAGGACTAATTTTAGTAAATCCATTGAGACATGGTAAGAAATTCCGTTGTCAGGGTGATAAATATGTCGTATATTTGGTATATCTTTAACACATTACTTTTTTCCATGATGATCTCTCACATAAGCAGGAGTGTAATATAAGATTATTTGCAAAGGGAAGTGTGAACTCATCACAAAATGATGAGCTAACAGGATTGGCTTCGCCTCGGAGTAGAACCTGTAATACTGTCTTTGAAGCTGCTGTGTTTATTTTGAAGCCTGTTCCTCGGGGCAGTATGAACTGGGTAAAAGAATCTGTTACCCTTCCTAAACCTGCAGCCTCTGACAACTAAAGGTGTGAAGTTATCCCTGCTAGTTTTGAACTCTGGCTCGCCATGTAGGATCACATTGTGTTAGTGGCCAAACAGTCAATACCAGTCATCATTCAGTGTAAGACACATTTTGAAACAATTCAGATTTGGAACTGATTTCTAAGCCATTTAGATTTCTACAAGGAATTCATTTTAAAAAAACCAAACCACCAGCAAACAACTACTTTAAATACTGAAACAATGAATTATATACATAGGCTACATACTGAAATGGTTTAAAACTTGAACCAGTTCATCTCAGAGTCAGTTTGGTAAAGATATCAAGCGTAAGTGCTTCACTGAACAAGGCATTTCCTCTGCCACTTGCTGCCTTGCTACTGATCTTTTATTCAGAAATAATCTGAGAAGTTTTTCATATCACTTATGATACCATAGCATTCCATTGTGGAGGTACAGAGTGAATGTAGTCCTCTGTTTTCTACATCATGTGTAACAAGCTGTAGCAGAATCATTTTATTCATCTCAGTTCTCTGTATATCCGAAAATATTAAGTGCTTTTTCATAGTAAGAAGGATGCAGGGGCCCATCTCTGGGCCGCTCCTGATTAGCTGTTAATATCCTATATGCAAAAGAAATAACTCTTCCCTGGGACTTTCGTTTCTGCAAAAGGTGTTCAGGACACAGATATCCAAGTGTCTTGAGAATCAACAAAGAATAAGCTTAACATTAAGTGTTAAATTGTACAAAATCTATGTTTTTATGCAAGACTTAAAATCTTGGCTAATTTTGAGAATAATGTACAGCTGGCCTGATGTACTCAAAGGCTAATGCCTTTATCATAGTATGTCCAACAAAACGGCAGTGGGATGTGTAGGGAGTTAAGCTGAATCAAATCATGAGCAGTTGCTTTCATTGAACAACATCCGAATATGTTCAGCTTGCTTTCATCTGAACAACAGTTCAAACCAAGATCTCATGTTGCTTTATATGAGACCTGTTCAGCAAATAAGACTTGGCTCTTGCTCCAATCTGTAGAGCATCAATTTTTCTCCCTTCTTTTCCCCACTAGAGGCAAACACCAAGCTGCTATTGAAGGGAGAGAACAGGTTTACTCTCCGATACCTCTATTTTCATGCTGTTATTCCTTGGAGTGCCCTGTAAGTGCTTGAGGTCACATCAGCTTTCACCTAAACCCTGTCTCAATTCTGTCATAACTCTATGTTGTCATGAGTGTGGTTATGCTCTGTGCCATGTATGTGCAGGCTTAGATTTGCCAAGGAGAAAGGAGGTAAGAGATACTCAACTCTCTGCATCATAGCCTCTGATTTCCCACTTTACAGTTACAGTGCTGTCAGCACGGGTTTCCAATGAAGTTCAGTTGCCAGCATTTCTCTTGATCCTCAGCATCACTGAGGGACCTGGAACTATAGTGCGATGCTGCTCTAGTATGGCAGCTAAGAAGAGACAGGGTTAATATCTTGTGTTTTAGGTTTTCTGATATCGAGGTTTCTCACATTGTTGCAATGAGAAATCTCGCTCTGATTCTGATGAAACCAGCTCCAGACAAATGGTGACATTGACACCTACGTGTAATTGCCAGCTGTGATTGGCAGGCTCAGCACAATGATGCAAACCAATTGTTTTCTGGGACCCCTATCTACTTGCAGATAGGTTGAAAAGGGGTTGCTTTATTAAGCATCCTACCTGTTTTGGTCCTATATTCTTTCAGGAAATGGTAGGAAATAATCTACCAGTAATTCTTTCTATCTTGGAATAAGATTAACCCAGTAGTGAGGTCAATATTCTAGTATTTCTTATCTGCGTACCTTCTGAATCCATTCAATCTATGGACCTTTTAATACACCTATTAAACAGCTCATAGAATACTAATGTTCAAACTTCTCCATGTGTTCCCTTCTGGCAGTGAGCATGTCTAGGTTGAGTCAGTATGGTGGGAGCAAGTGAAAGCGAAGTGAGAAACCCCTGTTTATTATTTTTTTTTAAAAAAAGGAAATACAAAGAGGTTGCTAATGAACAAAACTGCAGAAGTAAGCATTTAATTTCAGTCTGATCTGAATTAGTGTCTGGCCAACTAAACTGAGGTAGTTGGAGTTGAGTTAAACTATCCATCAACAAACATGGTAATATAGGAAAAGGTTAAGCTTATGGCCCTATTACTCCCTCAGTGGCAAAGAATTTGAAGAAAAGGATGCAGTGATGATTACTAAAGAAGGAAAAGGAAACTAGAAACCTCATAATGATGACATTTGGAGAGTTTTGTAGTGTTTTTGTTGCTTGGTGTTTTCAGACGAACTGGAGTCACACTAAACTGAAGCATTATTATACAATCCAGTAATTGTTTTCACTCCGGTCCATATTTGAGAATGGAAAAAGCAAGGGGAGATTAAGTTGCTGAGCAGTAAGGTGTGTTGACAAAGACAGGATCTGAGTTAGCTGACAGCAAGTGGTGATTAGCAACTTTTTTTTCCCCTAGAGGGTAGTGAAGTTAGTTCAGTGCCATCAGGAGTACTGGCATTGGAGAGCTAGAAAACTCCTTCAACTGTATCACATCTGGGTTGAAGGACAAAGTAAAACTTCTGAAGAACTAATAGATGTCTGATGCATCTCTGTGCAAACAATAACACAAAAGATAAGCTTCCTTGTCGTGAATACATATAACCTTCCTACATCTCTAGGGACAGAGAACAAGACCTCGTTCTGTACCTCCGAAAAAAATGTCGGCTCTCCTTTCCAACTTGGTTTTTCTGACCTGAGTAAGGTTTGAGTTGGATCAGATATGAAGGAGGGCCTTTGTACACGGCATAACAGTTTGGTTCAGTAGATGTGCTCATTCGGTTGTATCTCTGTCAGGAAATCATGATGACCTCATGCCTTTAATAAGAAAAATTTCCTTTAAACTTAACTTTTCCAAATCCAAATTATATTTACTATGGGGATTATATATAGTGTTTGCAATTGAAAGAGACTGGACCTCATGACCTCGAATGGGCCCTTTAATTGCATCATCTTATCTTATTAAAGGAATATCCTCTCTTTTGTTGCAGAAGACAAAGCTAACAAATTTCTTGTCATCAGATGCAGTGAAGTTAAAGGGGGGAAAATTACAAGTTATGATAATGTCAGCAGTCAATATTGTTTCTCTTTACAGAACCATAAACAAAATCATGAAACTAGTCTCTAAAAGGTCTCGATGACAACTCTGGTAAACTTAAGCAATCTGGCTACAAAGATGAATCGTATTTTCCTGTTGCACATTCTCTCCCTTTCTCTGAAGCTATTTAAATCTAGTTAACCTAGTGTCAAACTCTTTGATTTCCTTCCAATGTCCTAACACAGGGCTCTAAACAATGTTGATGTTTTGGATTTTTTTTATACCAACTTGTCTTAAAATACTTATTTTTAACATTTATCCTTTTATTTGTCTGTATACCAAAATAAATTGTTACCTCAGGATTTGCATGGCTACGACACTGAAGCAGATGATACCCCCAGAAGAAAAACATGTTTTTGACTAGTACAGAAATCATGTGTATACAATGACTGTCTTGCCCTGGCTCAACTTGGACATTAGTGATTCTCACTTTGGACAGTCTTTCCTTCCACTGGGCAAAATTTTGCTTCAGTGAAGTCAGTAGAAATTTTGCCGCTAACTTCTGTAGAGAAAAATTATCACCTACTGTTAGCTTCAAAATACTGATTTTTGGGGAGTTGTGTAGGCATTCCCAGAATGATTGCCTATTTTATCCCCTGGTGCTGACCGTGGACCAGCTTCTGCCGTTCTTTCCAAGGAATCAGGAGAGTTGCACTGGATGCCCCTGCGCCAGCATTTAGATCACTGATGTTAAATTGATTTTATATCTGTTACCCTTTTAGGACAAAGAGGATTTTCCTCCTATGCCCAGCTTAGTTTTATTTTAAGCTTTGAAAGAAGGAGAAAAGGTTTCAAGGAAGAAAACAAAGATGGAGAAAGTTTTCCAGTTCTTCAATTTGTCTAAGCACAGTCTTAAATTTGCTTGGCCTTTTGGCCAAATACTAGAAAGCATGGAGAAATGCGTAGCTACCTGGCCTGAAAATCTTTCTTTAAAAAAACACGTCCAAAACAACAGCAACTTCTCTTCAAGTTACTGCATACCCGCAGCGCTTCTGAAGAAATCAGAAATTCTTCTCTTAATTCCCCAATAAATAAAAAACAAACAAACAATAACCCCCCCAAACCAGAGCAACGCACCCACCACAACTGCACCAGCGTAAGACCTTGCTAACAGAAAAGCCTGCTGTAAAAAAGCTGTATTCTAGGGTGGTCCAAACCCCCCCAAACCCAGAGCAACCCACCCACCACAACTGCACCGGCGTAAGACCTTGCTAACAGAAAAGCCTGCTGTAAAAAAGCTGTATTCTAGGGTGGTCCATATTGCTAAAAAATGCTGTCACAACAGCATTTTAGTGAATACTGTTTGGGCCACCTCCTGCTCTCGAGCAAAGAACAATAATTTGAAAAGATTTTTGAGCAATAGCTCATTGGGAGGGCGAAGTTGTACAAGAATGTTTAAGCAGCATGTAACTGAATGCAGCTTGCATGTTTCCAATGTACTGCCTCTTGCAGGTGACTGAAAGGTTTGTCCTATTTTCCAACTCATGTAAAGTTTATATAACCACCAGCTCAGTACTTCAGCAAGAGAATCTGTGCTGTAAATTCTCGGAATAGCTCTGAGCAGCGCTGTGCACTGTCCACATGCTGTGCGAGTGGGATGACAGCCTAGTATAGGCATGTCAGCTGATCCACAGCATTGAAAAAAATATTCAAATACTGCAGTTGCAAGAAACACTTCTATGCTATGAGTCACCACCCTTGGTATGTGTTCTTTTCCTAGAATTTCTTGTCCATCAAACATTTACTTTTCAAGTCACTGGTATAAATTGGAATGACATTTGAATGTATTGTGTCAAAATTTATTGCTTTAACATGTCCTTTATACTATTGTTCTGAGGCTCTATTAATTACCTAATTGACTTGATTTACCTATTTATCTCGATTTTTGTCAGTAATTTGTATACTGACTTCTGAACTCTAAGGATTGTGACATTTTATGGCTTGTTTTTGGCACGGATACTTGAAGATTTCTCATCTGCGGGTGTCGCTACCTAGCTACAATGAACCTGTTTAAATGTTATAGGTACAAATCAGTAGTGCTGGCATCTAATAATTCTGGCAGGGATTCTGCTGGTCGGATGATGGCAGCAGGACAAGTTTCTTTTGTGAAGGTACCGTTGCTACAACTTATGTTTATAGTAAAACCTTGTTCTGGAAAGCTGGACTACTTGTGTAACACGGCTCCCCCGTGTGATTTATCTAAGAGATTTGAGTCCTTGAGATTGTATTTGGGTTTGCTGGATTGTACTGGTTTTAGACATTTGAGTCAACCAGTAAGAGTTGATTTAACTGCATTTGAGCATTTCTGAAGGCAGAATTTTCTTGATCAGAACCTTTTAAGAGTTCTCCAAGGGGTCAGGATTAGATCTTTCCAACTTCCCAGCCCCAACTTAGGCTAAACATTATCTTCTTCCCTGCTTCCTAGTCTTAACTTTCCTCATTTTCCCTGCATGTTACGCTCAGTCCATCCTAACTGCTTTGAGCGTGGGACTGTGTGCAGCTGTTTTCGACTCACCCCTCACGGCTGCCCCTGCCCCAGCATGGGTCATCCCTGGGCTGCCATCCCTCAGATATGGAATTCCTTTTGGTATGGAGTGCCTGCAGAACTTATGACTGTGTTATCCAAGGGAAAAACAACTCTCAAGACTGAAGAAGGCAGGTAGGTTTTTCCAATCAAGCTATTAAATTTTGTGTTTAGGAGTGTGTAAGGGATAGACTCTTTGAGCAGCCACTACTTAAGAAAACCAGCTTTTTTTTAGTTTGAACAAACTAACTTCAATTTTTCTTCAGTGAAACAGACGCAGGAAAGTATTTTCTCAAGTATGAAAAGAATTTTAGTGATTATTTTTGAAATTCTTTTGAAATAAAAATTTTAGAAGCTGCTGAGATAAAGCTGGTAAGTTGGCACAGCTTGATTTGCTTAGTGCTTATAAAAATAGATTTGTTCCTTTTTTATCAGATCTTGTTATCATGAGTCTGTTAATCACTGTTGTCTTGCCTCTTAACATTGTAATCATTCTTTTTTTAATAGAAAAAAATATGATCCTATATCTGTCATTTTCACTGTTTGTACTTGTATGTCCAGCATGGGAACAGCTTAAATTCCTTGGAGGAGAACCTCTAGAAGGAGATAACTGCTGAAACAGGAAACGATATTAAAAGCTATGTGAAAGAAATGTCCCAAGAATATATTGAAGCAAATTTGAAGATTATTTGTGTAATGATCCAGTTCTAGCAGTTAAAACTCGATGATAATCACCATAAAACTGATGATACCAAGTGTTCGTAGACTTGCTGGCCTACACTGATGGTCTTTCTTTATCTCAATTTTTTTCGTTTTTCATCTCCAGCTATGTGCTAAATTGATTGTCTGAACTATTTTAAATATAATGTTGGAACCTGATTAAAGATAGTCAAGTTTGCACAATTCCCAACTCTACGTTTAGCAGAGCTGAGAAGAAAGTTGCTATCATCTTCTCTTAATGAGAAACAAGCTGTTATGCTCTTTTTGGGGGCGGGAGGCGAAAGAAATAATTTTTGGTTGAAAATTTGAATTGAAATACTTAAATTTTATGTAGGTCTTGCAGATTTAAAAACTCCACTTACTGAACCACTTCCAGATATTTTGAGCTGATCTGGTGTTACATGTAATAATCCATTTGGATGTTGGTTGTGTCTTTTCCTCACATAGTGCAACACGGGACGCGCTGTCTAGGTTGCGTGTGTTTGTGCTGGTGGAGCAGTGGGCACATAGAAGACCTGCATGTATGCTGTGAGACTCAAAGGTTTGTGCCGTCTGTTAACTAAAATACCCAGCTTACACATGGAAAAACTTACCCAAGATGTGAGAGTCTAGTAGTGTGGAAACACTTGAAATACTATTGTGCATGCGAGAAACCCGCTAGGCATCTGCTACTCTCTACCTTACTTTTTCAGTAATAAGTATAATGCTGCATTTCCCTCCTCCTCCATTTCTAGTACTGTCATTTGTTTTTCTTTGTAAAGGCCCATTATTTGAAGCAAGTTAAAATGCTGCTGTTTCATTATCTGGGAATTTGCCTGGGGAGGAAAAGTCTCTTATCAGGAACCAGCTTGGGAAGTGGGCTATAAAGCAAGAGCAGAATACTTGCTGCCTTCCCTCTCCTCCAGGCATTGCCCCATTCTGGACAGCTAGGTGAGGAGAACCGTCCAGCTAAAAGTATTTCAGTTTTACTTCGCATAGACTTCTCTGTGGCTGACATTTTTGAAAATTATCTCATGACTTACTCCAGGAAGCCAACATGTGTGGCTGCATATGGGATGAACTGGCAACTGCAATGTCCAGATGACTGTCCTGGAATGATGCAATGAAAGAAAGAGACAATAATTTAGGATACAGCGTTCAAGACCAGAATTCAATGTAAGTTATTTTTAAAGCATGGCATTAGAATCCTTCTGTGGTTTTTTGATGTTCTGCATTCATAATAATATCAAGGGATGTTATAGAAACATGACCTTAATCCAGATGTATTTGCAAAGAATTTAAGTTTTGACGGTATCTCTATGTTCTTTCTTGCGATTGACTGGAGTGCAATTAATCTGTGAAACACATTGTGCAATGTGATTCTTATCAGACAATCATGAGGTGTTTTTGAATTTGAAGTAGTAGTTGACTTTTTTTTTATTCTCAAAAATAAGCACCATATGGTTTTGTAACCAGTTCCCTGACTGGCCTCCCAGCTCATTTAGTCTCTGGCTTCCTGACAAAATCGCTGACTTTCTTTGGTTATGCATCAGACTAAGCTATTAGTTTTAAACAGAATCCTGAACTTGTAAAGGAAAGCTTTAGTAACTCATGTCTGCAGTAATATGCAAATTTGATTTACTAGCACATAGAAAACAGGCATCAGAACTGTGGAGAACATGTGAAAAGTTTCCAACACATGAAAGCTTTGACAACTATTTATTTGCCTTTCTCATCAGGGTGTGGTGAACACTGGTTACAAGGACTTGCCAAGTAGAATGGCTACTCAAGCCAGTAGCCTTTATTCCAATAACATCTTGAAATTATTAAAGCTGTTTCTTCTGAGAAAGTATTTTCACTTTGAACAAAAGGACGATTTAGATTATGGGGCTATTGATCATGTCATTAGAGGAGTTTTGCTAATGAAGGTGAGTTTCCACACCACTTAAGCATTTATGATAAAAACACAGAAAATGTTTTCTATGAAAGCAGTGGTTTTGTTAATGAGTTTAGTCATTCCAAGGAAACATTATCACTCAATGTCTGCATGATAATGTTATGGAAGAAATTTCTTGCATTTTCCAAGGACTGAAATACGGGCCAGAAAGATTTATTAAAATTTTGATACTGTATAATCACTGTTGCACTTTAAAGTCTCTTTTAGCATAATGTGTTACTGAGAATTGGCCCATCTCCTGAGCTACTGAACTATGCCTTGAGCAAATGACTTCAGGTGCTATATAGTTGATGGACTCAAATCAGTGAACAAAGGTGCTGACAAGTAGGGATAGGTGAGCTGTCTGATGCTCAGAAGGACTTCAAGTAGTGCAAGTACTTCAAAGGCTGAATGGTTTGATGACACTTACTCCATCTTTGTGCTAATGTTAGGAGATGTAGAGCATTGTTGCTTACATAGATACAGCGGATTTCTATTGAAATCAGAAGGGATTTAACCTCAGCATATGGAACCTATGTCAACCCTGATATGACCTCTTCAGGCTGTATCCTGTACGGTCTCTGTTATAATAGCAGTAGCCCTCATGCCTTCCTATATCCTTTGGCCCCTTACTCTGGGAAGAGAAAAGGAGCTAGGTATGCAGTTAAACCAGGAGGCAGCCTTAAGGTCTGTGAAAACTGATATTACTTGTATGTATTTTCTGTATGCAGGGTGTTTCTTGAGATAGAATGATTCTGTTTCAGTTAAGTTTATTTTGGATGTAGTAAAGAGGAAGGCTTAATTTCTGTAGTCATGGTGAGTTGAAGATTGACAGGAATCCATATTTGCCTGCAGGTAGCATTGAACCAAATTACTGTCATGATAAACACTTGAATGTTGGCAGACTGGAATTACTGTTTGGCCAAGAAAGTGTTTGTATGAGCAGCATATTCATGTTCAACTTTTAAGGAATGTGGTCTAGGATTTAGGTAGGTTTTCTTGTTTAATATTTGTTTTCTGGGCTTTTTGTGGTGGTGGTGGTGTTTTGAGGTTTTTTTTCTCCTCCAGTGTTAAGTGTATTACATATTAAATATATCAGGCAAATTAGGTGCAGTAAGAACACAAAGATGTTTATTAGAACTGACTGAATTTAACGGTCAGTGGTCTTTTACAGACCAAGGGTTATTGTAATCAGTATAAGGTAAAGGCCAAATCCCATTCTATTTACTCATGTGAGTAATCCCACTGATTTCAGAAGGACAAATATGTAACCGTGACAGAACTTTGCCTGAAGGGTCAGTCCATATTATAATGACAGGCAAGTTACAATAGGAATCTATCATGATTGTTTTGTTCAG